>NC_059192.1:85166278-85466278 GCF_020615455.1 Coregonus clupeaformis
TGGAAAAACACATACAGACACTTATGGCCAATTGCAACTGTCAGGCAGAACCATGCAGCTGTGTGTTAGCGCTGGATTTCTTAAAACACTACTAACAGGAGACTACATACACCTGCATGTTAAAATGATGGTTGAACGAGAGATGACCTGGCGATAACCCGGTGGCCAACAATGGATAACAACAACAACATCAAGAATAACACAGTTAGCAGGGTTGGTTGGGGTCAAAGACATTATCGTAACAGCATTTGAATACCAAACAACATACAGGGAATAACATCATTACAATACTGAAAAACACACACAACACCAAGACACTATAACACAATAACACCCAGGGTTGGGGTTATAGACACTACTATGACAGCATTTCAATTCTGAAAGCATTTAAGTATTCCAAATCAGCGCACAAACAGACATACAGACACTAGTTCAAGTTCAAAACAGCAGAAGTAATGAGACTGATAAATAAGAGGTCAAATGTCTTCTTTACTATGAAGACAAGTAATCAGTTTCTCTTCTTCTTCATCCTGTCTCCTCTCCTACTCTCAGACACGTCAAAGCTCCAGAACCCAAGCCGTAAGCAATCCGTCTCCAGAAGTCTCAAGCACCTGTTTAACTCTTCAAACAAGTTTGTCAAGACACTCAAAAGGTGAGCAAGTAGTGTTTTTGTGTACATTACACCCCCTGGATGTACATCATGGACTGTTCCAATTGGAGACTCTCCATTGTGTAACTGAGGTGGGATGTTCCATTGTGCTGGTTTTATAGGGGGGTTTACCTGGCAGCAGTGTTCTACCACAAAGACAGTGTACTGGTGACCACAGAGGACCAGATCCCTATAGTGGAGGTGGATGACTCCTATGGCAGCTCTCTCATGCAGGACTTCCTCTGGTTCACTAAGGTATTGTGGGTAATGTAGTTCATTATATCAAGGACAGTGGCCACATTGAATAGATTTTTATATCACTATATTGCATCAAGTAGGATTCTGCATTTCACTTTATACTTAGCATAGTAAAAATGAATGTACCTTGTTACCTTTTCTAGGATTATGTTCATGGTGCAGTCTCTCTCTCTCTCTCTCTCTCTCTCTCTCTCTCTCTCTCTCTCTCTCTCTCTCTCTCTTCTATCTATATCCCCTCCCTCTCTCTGTAGTTGTCATGTATGTGGGAGGATGTGCGGTGGCTGAGACAGAGTATGTCTGTCTCCATGTCCTCCTCCTCCACTCTACAGGCCAGACAGAAGATGCTGTCTGCTGCTGGGCAGCTACAGGTACACTTGTGTATGTGTGTGGTATGTGAGTGAGAGACTAATAGATAGGCAGACATACAGATAGAATGATTTATTGGTGTATTCATTGATTGATTGATCGACTGATGTCATTCTCAGAATCTGTTAGGCACACACAATTTGGGGCGTGTCCACTACGAGCCCATCAAGGATCGTCATGGCAATGTGTTGCTATTGACGATCAGGGACATGGAGAGCCAGTACTCCTTCTTCAATGGGAAGTGGATGCAGGTGTCCAAGCTACAGAGCCAGAGGAAGAGTCTGTCCACACCTGAGGAACCCTACGCACTGGACATACTGCTAATAACCATACAGGTACATTTACATTTTACATTTACGTCATTTAGCAGACGCTCTTATCCAGAGCGACTTACAAATTGGTGCATTCACCTTATAGCCAGTGGGATAACCACTTTACAATATGTTTTTTTTTGTTGTTTGTTTTTTTGGGGTGGGGTGGGGTAAGGGGGGGTAGAATGATTACTTTATCCTATCCCAGGTATTCCTTAAAGAGGTGGGGTTTCAAGTGTCTCCGGAAGGTGGTGAGTGACTCCGCTGTCCTGGCGTCGTGAGGGAACTTGTTCCACCATTGGGGTGCCAGAGCAGCGAACAGTTTTGACTGGGCTGAGCGGGAACTGTGCTTCCGCAGAGGTAGGGGGGCCAGCAGGCCAGAGGTGGATGAACGCAATGCCCTCGTTTGGGTGTAGGGACTGATGAGAGCGTGAAGGTACGGAGGTGCCGTTCCCCTCACAGCTCCGTAGGCAAGCACCATGGTCTTGTAGCAGATGCGAGCTTCAACTGGAAGCCAGTGGAGTGTTCGGGGGAGCGGGGTGACGTGAGAGAACTTGGGAAGGTTGAACACCAGACGGGCTGCGGCATTCTGGATGAGTTGTAGGGGTTTAATGGCACAGGCAGGGAGCTCAGCCAACAGCGAGTTGCAGTAATCCAGACGGGAGATGACAAGTGCCTGGATTAGGACCTGTGCCGCTTCCTGTGTGAGGCAGGGTCGTACTCTCCGAATGTTGTAGAGCATGAACCTACAGGATCGGGTCACCACCTTGATGTTAGCGGAGAACGACAGGGTGTTGTCCAGGGTCACGCCAAGGCTCTTCGCACTCTGGGAGGAGGACACAACGGAGTTGTCAACCGTGATGGCGAGATCATGGAACGGGCAGTCCTTCCCCGGGAGGAAGAGCAGCTCCGTCTTGCCGAGGTTCAGCTTGAGGTGGTGATCCGTCAACCACACTGATATGTCTGCCAGACATGCAGAGATGCGATTCGCCACCTGGTTATCAGAAGGGGGAAAGGAGAAGATTAGTTGTGTGTCGTCAGGATTCAGCAGGGAGGAGAAGGTGGCAAAGAGCTTCCTAGGGTTAGAGGCAGATGCTTGGAATTTAGAGTGGTAGAAAGTGGCTTTAGTAGCAGAAACAGATGAAGAAAATGTAGAGAGGAGGGAGTGAAAAGATGCCAGGTCCGCAGGGAGTCTAGTTTTCCTCCATTTCCACTCGGCTGCCCGGAGCCCTGTTCTGTGAGCTCGCAATGAGTCGTCAAGCCACGGAGCAGGAGGGGAGGCCGGGAGGATAAGGGACATAGAGAGTCAAAGGATGCAGAAAGGGAGAGGAGGGTTGAGGAGGCAGAATCAGGAGATTGGAGGGAGAAGGATTGAGCAGAGGGAAGAGATGATAGGATGGAAGAGGAGAGAGTAGCGGGAGAGAGAGAGCGAAGGTTGCGACGGTGCATTACCATCTGAGTAGGGGCAGAGTGAGTAGTGTTGGAGGAGAGCGAGAGAGAAAAGGATACAAAGTAGTGGTCGGAGACATGGAGGGGAGTTGCAGTGAGATTAGTAGAAGAACAGCATCTAGTAAAGATGAGGTCAAGCGTATTGCCTGCCTTGTGAGTAGGGGGGGACGGTGAGAGGGTGAGGTCAAAAGAGGAGAGGAGTGGAAAGAAGGAGGCAGAGAGAAATGAGTCAAAGGTAGACGTAGGGAGGTTGAAGTCACCCAGAACTGTGAGGGGTGAGCCATCCTCAGGAAAGGAACTTGTCAAGCTCATTGATGAACTCTCCAAGGGAACCTGGAGGGCGATAAATGACAAGGATGTTAAGCTTGAATGGGCTAGTGACTGTGACAGCATGGAATTCAAATGAGGAGATAGACAGATGGGTCAGGGGAAAAAGAGAGAATGTCCACTTGGGAGAGATGAGGATTCCTGTGCCACCACCCCGCTGACCAGATGCTCTCGGGGTATGCGAGAACACATGGTCAGACGAGGAGAGAGCAGTAGGAGCAGCAGTGTTTTCAGTGGTAATCCATGTTTCCGTCAGCGCCAAGAAGGGTCGAGGGACTGGAGGGTAGCATAGGCTGAGATGAACTCTGCCTTGTTGGCCGCAGAACGGCAGTTCCAGAGGCTGCCTGAGACCTGGAACTCCACATGGGTGGTGCATGCAGGGACCACCAGGCTAGAGAGGCAGCAGCCACGCGGTGTGAGGCGTTTGTATAGCCTGTGCGGAGAGGAGAGAACAGGGATAGACAGAGGCATAGTTGACAGGCTACAGAAAATGGCTACAATAATGCAAAGGAGATCGGAATGAAATGAACTAAACATCTGGGAAAGCGAGAGAGCGGGGCCTCCCTCACTTATGTTTCACTGAAACACCCCAATATAACTCTCCCAACTTCCACCTCAGAAACTTTAATTGTTGTAAACTACAGCGGTTCAATGTTTTCTAGGAATAGACTAAATTAGTTTATTCAGCTTGCTAACTTGGTACAGTATTCTTCCGTGAAAATCGTCCAGGGCACCTAGTCATATGACGCCACAGCCAACTAGCATGCCGGACTCCATCAACACGGTTTAGCACCAATACTCGGCCACAACAAACCACCAGTGTGTCAACACGCCAAGCAGATCATTCGTGTCCGTGTCTAACGTTGTGGGTTAGTCCCGACAGCTTGAGCGAGTCCGTCGTCAACTTATTCAGCCAGGTAGTTAGCTAGAATAGTTAGCATACTAGCTAGCCATTGCTTTCTGACAACGAAGAAACCCCTCCTCCCATGGCACGAACACACAGAGAGAGCCAAGCTAACGTTAACTAGTCACCCATGTCCCGAATTCCCTTGAACGACTCTGGCTACCAGTATGTAAAAACAAAACACAAATGTAGGTTATAACTTACCCCTAGCAGCTACTGTTAGCTAGCCAAGTGCAAAGCTAGCCACTGAATTGATTCAGCCAGTTCGCGTCTGTTCGCTAGGTCGTTCCAGCTATTGTTTAGTAGCTATCCAGGTAGCAACAAGCTAGCTACATTTCAAGCACAGTAGCCACTTACTACCTAATGTTAACGCTTCAGACAATGAGGTTAGAAAAACAGCTGAATGGTAGGCATTATTGTATGTAATTATTGTAGGCAGCTAGCTGGCGTAATTACAGGTACTCTCAGGCGTGAAACAGCTATCCACAGTTGCTAATAGTTACCAGTAGCTACCCGCTAGCTAGTCCAGGTAGTGGGTTAGCTAGCTTCGTGCTTCACCGGGCTCAGCCGAATACAATACTAACCTACAATAATTACATACAACAACCCACGATAACTACCTACAATACCTAACTACAATCTAAATACATAGTTTAAGCTTTACTCGACAAAGCCCAAACTATGTATATAAGCCATATAAGCCAAGCTTACCTCCCGCCAGAGAGAGACACAACCTCACCCGACGACGATCTCCTGTTCAGGAAGATACCTTTACCATAACATTACCACAACCATCCCATAACCTTATCACAACCCTACCATAACCTTACCATAACTCTACTATAACCCCACCATAACCTTACCATAACCCTACTATAACCATACCGTAGTGGTCCTCTGTATCTCAGTTGATAGAGCATGGCACTTGCTAAGCCATGATAGTGGGTTTGATTCCAGGTATCACCCATACTTAAAATGTATGCACACATGACTGTAAGTCGCTTTGGATAAAAGCATCTGCTAAATCGCATATATTATTATATTATAAACACCGGTTGGCCATATTGACACTCCCCAGAAGAAGCAGTCCTCTATAGGAATGAATGGAATTCTACAGTATTTCAAATTAAATGTATTTTATTACATGTATTTTTTGTTGTAGTGGGGACAGTAACATTAGAACTTTCAAAAAATTATACTTTAAGGGAAATGTTTACTTAATATAATTTATAAAGTATGCATTAAGGTGTCTATAATAGAATAAACAAATGTAAATATTTTTTACAATGGTGGGGGAGTGCCAAGATGGCTTCAAAACAGCACCCCCTGTCAGTCATCTAGTGTAATATAAATAATTGATTATGACCCTATGCACTGGACATACTGCTCATCACCATACATGTACCACACACACACACACACACACACACACACACACACACACACACACATTCACCCATTTCACCTACTGACGCTGTATATTCTCTCTCCCCCTTTTTCTCTCTCTCTCTTTCCCTCCCTCCCTCTGTCCCTCCCTCCCCAGGACATCTTGGCCTACCAGAGGCGTAGCCAGCATCGCCTTGTCCCAGGTCTGTACCTGGGCTACCTGAAGCTCAGCAGCTCTGTAGACCAGATCAGGGTGCTGGTGCCGCAGAGGATGCCCAACATGCTGTGCCACGCGCGGGTACGAGACAACGCCAATGTCTCCAGGTAAGGACTCACCACAGCTGGATGTATACTTACTGTCTTACTTACACTTACCTTTACATTACCTTTGGATGTTAGGGGGTGACACACAGAGCAACCAAGATGCAACTTTGTTGCAAGCAACCAAAATTGCATCCAGATTACTTCATGTGACATCAGTTTAAGGATGCAATGAACTCCCTCCATGGAAAATGTTGAGCATCACTTCAAGAGAGGTTGATTTTGGACAGCTCCTCCATCATGGTGTTGCAATGTGGTTCCAGGCCTCATATACACCCCATACAACAGATAAGGGTGTTTGTCTGTTGGAAGGCTGTAAGGTGTGCAAACATATGAAGGTCAGGGTTACAGACATATGGATTTAGCCTAACATGGCAAGAAATGGGTCTGTGATATTGAGATTTGATCACGCTGTGTTGTGCTGAGTTAGAGTTGTCATCGGGCCTGAAAATTCTAGCCCGGTCCAACCCAAGCACGGTGAGCTGAAGCCCAAGCCCAGGCTCAGTCCAACATCACAGAAATTAAATGAGCCCGAACCTGAAAATAAAGCCATATTACTAGGAAACAGTATATTGATTTAAACTCACCTTAGTTATGATCAACTGAATGACAAAAATATTAGAATAAAGTAGGCTAATGCAGTTGAAGGCATGTATCAAATTCTTGCCTATTCTGAAATGCCTTAAGTCATATCCAACCATTATTGGCACCCCAATGGTGGAACAAGCTCCCTCACGACGCCAGGACAGCGGAGTCACTCACCACCTTCCGGAGACACTTGAAACCCCACCTCTTTAAGGAATACCTGGGATAGGATAAAGTAATCCTTCTACCCCCCCTTACCCCACCCCCCCCCCCAAAAAAAAGTATATATATATATTAGGGCTGTCAAATGATTAAAATTTTTAATCAAATTAATCAGAATTTTCAGTGGATTAATCATGATTAATCACTATTTGCAATTACACCTGAATCCTAACCATTTTTTTTCTGAAATGCATACCAAAAGATAAATAACAGGACACAGATACATAATTTTCATATTATGTCTGTTTATTAACACAGCCAAATAATGGTGTTTTAAATCAAGCTGAAACATACTACACACCATAATATTTGTCTTTGGCTCTTGACGGTGGCTTATAGAATGAGTCTTGAGACGCCACTTGCAAAACATCAAGGAAACCTGAGTCTTCTACAATGCTAATGGGTCTACAATCCTTTGCAATCCATTTTGCTATTGTGTTGGTCAAATTATCTGAGGTTGATTTTGTTAATTGCCTGCAAACATTCAGCGTGGTCTGGCGCAAACCACTTGCTGAATCTGACGGCCCAGCAAACGCATGTTTGGCGTTGACATGGTACTTCAAGCTTGAACAGCTCCGGTGAAATTGAAACTCCTTCTTACAAATCTTGCAAATAACCTTGTACTTGTTAACTGTACCATCATCATTCTTTTTATATTTGAATCCGTCAATAGGCCCACTTTGCTCACCTTGCTCCATCTCGCCTCTAGCTCCCAACCACTTTCCTGACCTGAATAATTTGTCACACTGCGCATGCGTGAAATGCGTTAAAAAAATTGACGTAATTAACAGCAAACAACTAATTAACGTCGTTAACGCGCTATTTTTGACAGGCCTAATATATATATATAGTAAAGTGGTTGTCCCACTGGCTATCATAAGGTGAATGCACCAATTTGTCGCTCTGGATAAGAGCGTCTGCTAAATTACGAAAATGTAAAACGAAAAAAATGTAAATGTAATATAATTTAAAGCAATTGTCAATTGTCCCGTGTAGCTCAGTTGGTAGATCATGGCGCTTGCAATGCCAGGGTTTTGGGTTCGTTTCCCACGGGGGGCCAGTATGAAAATGTATGCATTCACTAACTGTAAGTCGCTCTGGATAAGAGCGTCTACCTAGATGATCATTTCAGCACCGTTTTGATTGGGACAGCGCCATCGCGCTGCTTTGAGACAAGCCTTTGTGACAAGCGTGGGGGAAACGTCTAGATAAATCAATCAATGTCAGATTTTTGTTTGAACTGAATCTCGCTATGGATATTTGGTAACAATTAGGCTGGGAAAATGTTAGCTAAATTGAGGTGAGTGCTCATGATCATCTTTATTCTAGCTTGCTCATCATATATTTGGACTAGCATGTTATGTAGCTTAACAAGTTGATTTTGCTCTTCACTCACATAGTAGCCTGTCCTACTCTCGACCAATGCCTGTAACTTGTCTGATAATCAGTCAATGTGATTTTGTTTTACTGAATCTCCGTCTGTATATTTGGTTGATTGATCTCTGGCTGGGCAAGTGGAGGTGGTAGCTCATTTATTCGTTTGCTCATCTATCATTGATCAGAAACATTTAGCATTCGATAATGTAGCCTAAATCAAGTGTATTATTCTGCACTTGACTCACGTAGTAGCCTTATATAATCTATCCACCAGAGAGCTGTGAAAGCATGTCCTGTTTTTTCGGTCTTAACGTTACTTAGTCTACTTCAATATAATCAATACATCATTCATTCATGTCATTACACGGCATACAAGTCATTCATGCCTTTAAATACAATCAAGCATTTTATTTTGAAATGAAATAACAAAGGGAGCCTTGAATAATTAAACAATAAATAACTTGCTTGTCTGCCAGACATCCGTTTGAATAAAAAGCCCTTTGTTTTACATGCATGTTTGATTAAGAAAACATTTGAATCAGTTATGGATCTACTTTCGATAGTTTACAAGGTCCAGCAAGGCACATTAGCAGGGCAGTCATAGGGTATATTTTGTTAGGATGTATCTGCATTAAGATGCCATTGGAATATAGGCTTCTCCTGATACTGAGATGCGCTGCCTGTCGTGGTCTTGTGGATCATCATTCTCCCGAATGCAATCCAGCCTATTCGTATCACAATTTGAAGCATTTCAATCATCAGAAATATAAGTTTCATCATGCCAACAAATGTCTCTGGCCCAGCCAATATTGGAATCCTGGCGATGCTAGTGGAATTTGAGAATGAGAACTCTATGCTGAGTAACTAAATGTCTGTTTTTAGCCTGTCTGTCTGGCTGTGTATACTGTAGTGTAGGTGGTATTTGGGTCTGTATGTCTGTTTTGTAGGTGGTATTAGAGTCTGTTTTCTAGGTGGTATTAGGTCTAGGACTTGGCACCGTAACAGTTGTTGTTAGAACATTAATTTAGAGGAATGCCAGTTCGCTGTTTACACCTCTGATGTTGTCAGCTAACATTCACCACATTACACATTCTCTACTGGGACGCTCACCGCTAATCTACCTACAGTATTATGTTACATTGACTGTGAGGTTGTGTGTGTGCATACGCATGCATGCATGTGTCCGTGTGTGTGTGTGTGTGTGTGTGTGTGTGTTTGAGTAATATCAGATCTGATTTCTATGGGGCTGGGAGGAATAGTTAGAAGTATTTGTGCAATGCTCCTTGGCTACAGCTAGCAGAGTTCCTGGACGCTAGTCAGCTAGCAGTGTTCCTGGACGCTAGTCAGCTAGCAGAGTTCCTGGACGCCAGTCAGCTAGCAGTGTTCCTGGACGCCAGTCAGCTAGCAGAGTTCCTGGACGCCAGTCAGCTAGCAGAGTTCATGGACGCCAGTCAGCTAGCAGAGTTCCTGGACGCTAGTTAGCTAGCAGAGTTCCTGGACGCTAGTCAGCTAGCAGAGTACCTGGACGCTAGTCAGCTAGTAGAGTTCCTGGACGCCAGTCAGCTAGCAGAGTTCCTGGACGCTAGTCAGCTAGCAGAGTTCCTGGACGCTAGTTAGCTAGCAGAGTTCCTGGACGCTAGTTAGCTAGCAGAATTCCTGGACGCTAGTCAGCTAGCAGAGTTCCTGGATGCTAGTCAGCTAGCAGAGTACCTGGACGCTAGTCAGCTAGCAGAGTACCTGGACGCCAGTCAGCTAGTAGAGTTCCTGGACACCATGTCAGCTAGTAGAGTTCCTGGACGCCAGTCAGCTAGCAGAGTTCCTGGACGCCAGTCAGCTAGCAGAGTTCCTGGACGCCAGTCAGCTAGCAGAGTTCCTGGATGCTAGTTAGCTAGCAGAGTTCCTGGATGCTAGTTAGCTAGCAGAGTTCCTGGACGCTAGTCAGCTAGCAGAGTTCATGGACGCCAGTCAGCTAGCAGAGTTCCTGGACGCCAGTCAGCTAGCAGAGTTCCTGGATGCCAGTCAGCTAGCAGAGTTCCTGGACGCCAGTCAGCTAGCAGAGTTCCTGGACGCCAGTCAGCTAGCAGAGTTCCTGGACGCCAGTCAGCTAGCAGAGTTCCTGGACGCTAGTCAGCTAGCAGAGTTCCTGGACGCTAGTTAGCTAGCAGAGTACCTGGACGCCAGTCAGCTAGTAGAGTTCCTGGACGCCAGTCAGCTAGCAGAGTTCCTGGACGCTAGTCAGCTAGCAGAGTTCCTGGATGCTAGTTAGCTAGCAGAGTTCCTGGACGCTAGTTAGCTAGCAGAGTTCCTGGACGCTAGTCAGCTAGCAGAGTTCCTGGACGCTAGTCAGCTAGCAGAGTACCTGGACGCTAGTCAGCTAGCAGAGTACCTGGACGCTAGTCAGCTAGCAGAGTACCTGGACGCTAGTCAGCTAGCAGAGTTCCTGGACGCTAGTTAGCTAGCAGAGTTCCTGGACGCTAGTCAGCTAGCAGAGTTCCTGGACGCTAGTCAGCTAGCAGATTACCTGGACGCCAGTCAGCTAGTAGAGTTCCTGGACACCAGTCAGCTAGCAGAGTTCCTGGATGCTAGTCAGCTAGCAGAGTTCCTGGACGCTAGTCAGCTGTGCTGCGGTCCTAGTCAGTGCCGTGCTGTGGTCCTAGTCAGCTATGCTGTGGTCCGAGTTAGCTGTGCTGCACTCCTAGTTAGCTGTGCCGCACTCCTAGTTAGCTGTGCTGCGGTCTTAGTTACCTGTGCTGCACTCCTAGTCACCTGTGCCGCGCTCCTAGTTAGCTGTGCTGCGGTTGTAGTTACCTGTGCTGCACTCCTAGTCACCTGTGCTGTGGTCCTAGTTAGCTGTGCTGCGTTCCTAGTTATCTGTGCTGTGGTCCTAGTTATCTGTGCTGCGGTCGTAGTTAGCTGTGATGCGGTCCTAGTTACCCGTGCTGCGGTCCTAGTAACTTGTGCTGCAGTCCTAGTTAGCTGTGCTGAGGTCCTAGTCACCTGTGCTGCGGTCCTAGTTAGCTGTGCTGCGGTCCTAGTCACCTGTGCTGCGGTCTTAGTCAGGCTTGTGCTGCAGTCCTAGTCAGCTATGCTGTGGTCCGAGTTAGCTGTGCTGCAGTCCTAGTTAGATGTGCTGCGGTCGTAGTTAGCTGTGCTGCGGTCCTAGTTAGCTGTGCTGCGGTCCTAGTTTGCTGTGCTGCGGTCCTAGTTAGCTGTGCTGCGGTCCTAGTTAGCTGTGCTGCGGTCCTAGTTAGCTGTGCTGCGCTCCTAGTTAGCTGTGCTGCACTCCTAGTTAGCTGTGCTGTGGTCCTAGTCACCTGTGCTGCGGTCTTAGTCAGGCCTGTGCTGCAGTCCTAGTCAGCTATGCTGTGGTCCGTGTTAGCTGTGCTGCAGTCCTAGTTAGATGTGCTGTGATTGTAGTTACCTGTGCTGCGCTCCTATTCACCTGTGCTGCGGTTGTAGTTACCTGTGCTGCGGTTGTAGTTACCTGTGCTGCGCTCCTAGTCAGCTTTGCTGTGGCCGTAGTTAGCTGTGCTGCGGTCGTAGTTAGCTGC
The DNA here is from genome assembly GCF_020615455.1 of Coregonus clupeaformis. Classification (NCBI taxonomy): domain Eukaryota; kingdom Metazoa; phylum Chordata; class Actinopteri; order Salmoniformes; family Salmonidae; genus Coregonus; species Coregonus clupeaformis. The sequence goes on from NC_059192.1 coordinate 85,177,985, forward strand.
GCTGCGCTCCTATTCACCTGTGCTGCAGTTGTAGTTACCTGTGCTGCGGTCCTAGTTACCTGTGCTGCGCTCCTAGTCACCTGTGCTTCGGTCTTAGTCAGGCTTGTGCTGCAGTCCTAGTCAGCTATGCTGTGGTCTGAGTTAGCTGTGCTGAAGTCCTAGTTAGATGTGCTGCGATCGTAGTTCCCTGTGCAGCGCTCCTATTCACCTGTGCTGCGGTTGTAGTTACCTGTGCTGCGGTTGTAGTTACCTGTGCTGCGCTCCTAGTCAGCTGTGCTGTGGTCGTAGTTAGCTGTGCTGCGGTCCTAGTTAGCTGTGCTGCGGTCCTAGTTAGCTATGCTGCGGTCGTAGTTAGCTGTGCTGCGGTCGTAGTTAGCTGTGCTGCGCTCCTAGTTAGCTGTGCTGCGCTCCTAGTTAGCTGTGCTGCGCTCCTAGTCACCTGTGCTGCGCTCCTAGTCACCTGTGCTGCGGTCCTAGTCAGCTGTACTGTGGTCCTAGTTAGCTGTGCTGCGCTCCTAGTTAGCTATGCTGCGATCCTAGTTAGCTGTGCTGCGGTGGTCCTAGTCACCTGTGCTGCGGCCCTAGCTAGCTGTGCTGCGGTCCTAGTTAGCTGTGCTGCGGTCCTAGTCACCTGTGCTGTGGTCCTAGTCAGCTGTGCTGCGCTCCTAGTTAGCTGTGCTGCGCTCCTAGTTAGCTTTGCTGCGGTCCTAGTTAGCTGTGCTGTGGTCCTAGTTAGCTGTGCTGCACTCCTAGTTAGCTGTGCTGCGCTCCTAGTTAGCTGTGCTACGGTCCTAGATAGCTGTGCTGCGGTCCTAGATACAGTGGGAAGTGTTAAGTGAGAAACTAAGGGAAACATTGGACAGCGTTTTTCCCCTTCATCTCAGAAAAACACTGCAGTCAGACAGACTTTCTTCTCTCTCTATCCCTCATTCTCTCTCTCTTTCTGTCTGTTTACTCTGTCTATTCTCTCTATTTCAGTGTCTGTCTCTCTCTCTGTCTCTCACTCTCTCTCTCTCATGTTAGTGTGTGAGGCAGACACTAGACGGGCAGCAGTGTGTATTTGGATCTGACAGTACAATATTATGCTACAGACACTGTGCCAAAGCCTCATGTATTTTCATCTACAGATCATGGAAATACTTGGGAGCTTTGGCTGTTGACAGATTTAGAGAAACTGGAGAGTGTTGTGACCATGGTCAGTTGAGGAGAGAAAGAGAGGGATGAGGGGATAGAAGTGAGATAGAGAGATGTTGAGTTTCTCTCTACAGGTGAAACAGAGATGTGTGTGGGTGTGTATGGGTGTGCGTGTGCGTTGGTGCGTGTGTGTGTTTGTTGTGTAAATGAGTTGTTTGTTGACATTGGTCTGAGGTGGTAGAGGTGACCTCAGTGGTTAGCTGGACACAGGGACTATTATACAGTATATACACCCACTGGGCCAGTTACACAGACGCACACACTCGCACTTTGGAAGAGGACTTAACTCACACACATACACACTCACACACACACTCTAAGTCTCAGGTAAAGAGGAATATAGACAGGCAGACATACACTCACTGTTGCTGGCAAAGAAGTGTACACACACGTCCAGGGGCAGTGGAAGAGGTGATTTACTAGGTCTTTCCACAGACCAGAGGGAGAGCCCAAGCACAGGGAAATTCCCTGGAGCAAAACAACGATCCACACACACACAAACAGACCGATGGAGCCATAGTGACACTCTATTGGTGCATGGTAATGTTTTCGGCAGCATCAGCCTTCAGAGTCAAAGCCCATTACTATTCTGCTGCTCAGTGCCATGCTCCGACACACTGAGCCATCACAACAACTTGGAACCTATCATCTTATTCCTGCTTACATTAGGCGTTTCTCTTCTTTCTCCCTCTCTCTCTCTCTTTTCTGCTCTCCCTCTCTCTCTCTTAGGGAGGAGTGGGACTGGCTGCAGAGACTGTCAACCCTAGAGGATGGAGAGGAGAGAACGGAGGGAGAGAGAGAGGGAGCTGATCAAACGACAGACAGTAACACACCGCTGCTCTACTACGAGCTACAGACTACCCTCAAGGCCCTGCTCAAACTAATCAACCTACCTCTGCACCAGGTACACACACACACACACACATACACACACTCACAGGAATGCACGTACATACACACACACAAACACACACACACACACCAATCTGTCTCGACAGTACAGTAGCTCTGCACCAGGCACATAAAACCCATCTCTCATCAGGTCCTTCTTTGACAGGAGCCATATTGGATGGTTGATGGTCCTGACGTTAGCCTCACTATTAAGTTTATAGTTTCTGTTTATATTTTATCTTCTCTCTACCTCTGAACACTCCTTTCTTTACTCAGAGTTGTTTACAACACAGATCAACTGGGCTCTGAAAGCCATCTATCTCCCTGAGTGTCTTACTGGCTCTGTCCCAAAATGGCACCCTATTCCCTATATAGAGCACTACTTTGGACCAGAGCCCTATGGGCACATAGGTAGCCTCAGCACACTTATACTGACATTCCTGAAGAACTGAACATTGTTGTTTATTTTCTAAAAATAACTAGAGGGACAGAATGTCTATCACATCTCACTGTCAAAGTATTCCATTACTTTAGAGATAAAGAGGAAGTACAAGGCAAGGGGAACATTTACCAAGACACTTAGATGGAAGAGTTGGAATGTAGGTTCGATGGGTCATACCATGTCGTTTGTGTCTTAGCGAATGTGTGTGTCCCTGCCTGTGTGCATACCTGTGTGCCTGTGTTTGCATGGTTGCGTGGGTGTGTGTGTCCCTGCTTGCGTATGCATCTTTGCCCCTGTTCATATTCTTACTGTGTGTTCATGTCTGGTTGCAGGCCAAGCACTTCCGTATCTACACTCAGGAGGTGTTGGAGCTGGGTCATAATGTTTCCTTTCTGCTGCTGCTGCCGGCGGCTGACGATGTGTGTACCGCTCCCGGACAGAGCAACCCCTACACACCCCACTCCGGCTTTCTCAACCTCCCTCTCCAAATGTTTGAGCTGGGTACGTCTACACTGACCGCTGCCTTCTGTTAACCCCTCATCTTGTTAGAACATGTATTTTCTCCCATCTCTCTCTCCTCTATCCCTGTGTACATCTCCCTCTCTCCTCTATCCCTGTGTACATCTCCCTCTCTCCTCTATCCCTGTGTACATCTCCCTCTCTCCTCTATCCCTGTGTACATCTCCCTCTCTCCTCTATCCCTGTGTACATCTCCCTCTCTCCTCTATCCCTGTGTACATCTCTCTCTCTCCTCTATCCCTGTGTACATCTCCCTCTCTCCTCTATCCCTGTGTACATCTCCCTCTCTCCTCTATCCCTGTGTACATCTCTCTCTCTCCTCTATCCCTGTGTACATCTCCCTCTCTCCTCTATCCCTGTGTACATCTCTCTCTCTCCTCTATCCATGTGTACATCTCCCTCTCTCCTCTATCCCTGTGTACATCTCCCTCTCTCCTCTATCCCTGTGTACATCTCTCTCTCCTCTATCCCTGTGTACATCTCCCTCTCTCCTCTATCACTGTGTACATCTCTCTCTCTCCTCTATCCCTGTGTACATCTCTCGCTCTCCTCTATCCCTGTGTACATCTCCCTCTCTCCTCTATCCCTGTGTACATCTCTCTCTCTCCTCTATCCCTGTGTACATCTCTCTCTCTCCTCTATCCCTGTGTACATCTCCCTCTCTCCTCTATCCCTGTGTACATCTCTCGCTCTCCTCTATCCCTGTGTACATCTCTCTCTCTCCTCTGTCCCTGTGTACATCTCTCGCTCTCCTCTATCCCTGTGTACATCTCTCTCTCTCCTCTATCCCTGTGTACATCTCCCTCTCTCCTCTATCCCTGTGTACATCTCTCGCTCTCCTCTATCCCTGTGTACATCTCTCTCTCTCCTCTATCCCTGTGTACATCTCTCGCTCTCCTCTATCCCTGTGTACATCTCTCTCTCTCCTCTATACCTGTGTACATCTCCCTCTCTCCTCTATCCCTGTGTACATCTCTCGCTCTCCTCTATCCCTGTGTATATCTCTCGCTCTCCTCTATCCCTGTGTACATCTCTCGCTCTCCTCTATCCTTGTGTACATCTCTCTCTCTTTCTTCCTCACGCTCCCTTGTATGAGTGAGGTATACTTTTTTATCTTTCTCTGTTGGCCCCTCTCTCTCTCTCTCTCTCGCGCTCTGTTTCTCTCTCTCTCTTTCTCTCTCTGTTTCTCTGTTAGTTCAGTGGTTGTAGATTCCTCTCTGTTCCTCTGGTCCATAGGGTCACACATTTAATCAGTCTCTGTGAGGGCTCCAGAGCAGCGCCGTGCTGATCTGACCTTTGACCCCCCTCAGAGTCAGACTAGCCCCAGAGATTAGTAGTGCTGTGAATACAAAGACACGTTCATCAGTCAGTATATGTCTTGTTATACACTGGTTTTACACTGGTTATTCACTGGTTATACACCTGTTATAGACCTGTTATACACTTGTTATATACTGTTAACATAGTATAGATATAGTTCTTTATTTTATTAAACCTTTATTTTTTCAGGGAAGTCCCATTGAGACCGATGTATTTTACAAGGGTGCCCTGTTTACAAATGCAGAATAAAATACATAACAAGGATTTAGGAACACAATTATAACAATCTCTCCAGTCCACTTCCGTGCGTATAAGGAGAAGTTATTTAGTCTATATATTGTATATTCTGATATATATTTGTCTCTTCAATCCACTTCTGTGCGAATATGAAGAAGTTCATTAAGAACACCTGCTCTTTCCATGACATACAGTGAGGGAAAAAAGTATTTGATCCCCTGCTGATTTTGTACGTTTGCCCACTGACAAAGACATGATCAGTCTATAATTTTAATGGTAGGTTTATTTGAACAGTGAGAGACAGAATAACAACAAAAAAAATTCCAAAATGTTATAAATTGATTTGCATTTTAATGAGGGTAATAAGTATTTGACCCCTATGCAAAACATGACTTAGTACTTGGTGGCAAAACCCTTGTTGGCAATCACAGAGGTCAGACGTTTCTTGTAGTTGGTCACCAGGTTTGCACACATCTCAGGAGGGATTTTGTCCCACTCCTCTTTGCAGATCTTCTCCAAGTCATTAAGTTTTCGAGGCTGACGTTTGGCAACTCAAACCTTCAGTTCCCTCCACAGATTTTCTATGGGATTAAAGGTCTGGAGACTGGCTAGGCCACTCCAGGACCTTAATTTGCATCTTCTTGAGCCACTCCTTTGTTGCCTTGGCCGTGTGTTTTGGGTCATTGTCATGCTGGAATACCCATCCACGACCCATTTTCAATGCCCTGGCTGAGGGAAGGAGGGTCTCACCCAAGATTTGACGGTACATGGCCCCGTCCATCGTCCATTTGATGCGGTGAAGTTGTCCTGTCCAGAAAAACACCCCCAAAGCATAATGTTTCCACCTCCATGTTTGACGGTGGGGATGGTGTTCTTGGGGTCATAGGCAGCATTCCTCCTCCTCCAAACACGGCGAGTTGAGTTGATGCCAAAGAGCTCCATTTTGATCTCATCTGACCACAACACTTTCACCCAGTTCTCCTCTGAATCATTCAGATGTTCATTGGCAAACTTCAGACGGGCCTGTATATATGCTTTCTTGAGCAGGGGGACCTTGCGGGTGCTGCAGGATGTGTGTTACCAATTGTTTTTTTGGTGGCTATGGTCCCAGCTGCCTTGAGATCATTGACAAGATCCTCCCGTGTTGTTCTGGGGTGATTCCTCACCGTTCTCATGATCATTGCAACTCCACGAGGTGAGATCTTGCATGGAGCCCCAGGCCAAGGGAGATTGACAGTTCTTTTGTGTTTCTTCCATTTGCGAAAAATCGCACCAACTGTTGTCACCTTCTCACCAAGCTGCTTGGCGATGGTCTTGTAGCCCATTCCAGCCTTGTGTAGGTCTACAATCTTGTCCCTGACATCCTTGGAGAGCTCTTTGGTCTTGGCCATGGTGGAGAGTTTGGAATCTGATTGATTGATTGCTTCTGTGTACAGGAGTGTGCTCCTAATCTCAGCTCGTTAGCTGTATAAAAGACACCTGGGAGCCAGAAATCTTTCTGATTGAGAGGGGATCAAATATTTATTTCCCTCATTAAAATGCAAATCAATTTCTAACATTTTTGACAAGCGTTTTTCTGGATTTTTTTGTTGTTATTCTGTCTTTCACTGTTCAAATAAACCTACCATTAAAATTATAGACTGATCATTTCTTTGTCAGTGGGCAAACGTACAAAATCAGTAGGGGATCAAATACTTTTTTCCCTCACTGTAGACTGACCAGGTGAATCCAGGTGAAAGCTATGATCCCTTATTGATGTCACCTGTTAAATCCACTTCAATCAGTGTAGATGAGGAGACAGGTTAAAGAAGGATTTTTAAGCCTTGAGACAATTGAGACATAGATTGCGTATGTGTGCCATTCAGAGGGTGAATGGGCAAGACAAAGGATTTAAGAACTACAACGCTGCTGGGTTTTTCATGCTCAACAGTTTCCCGTATCATGAATGGTCCACCACCCAAAGGACATCCAGCCAACTTGACATAACAATGGGAAGCATTGGAGTCAACATCGGCCAGCATCCCTGTGAAACACTTTTGACACCTTGTAGTACATGCCCCGACGAATTGACGCTGTTTTGAGGGCAAAAGGGGGTGCAACTCAATATTAGGACGGTGTTGCTAATGTTTTGTACACTCAATGTATGTCTCGTTATACAGTATTAACATTATATTATTTTATACTGTATATGTCTCTCTCCAGTCCATGTCTGTGCCTACAAGAAGTGATTTAGTTTATATATTCTATGTTCTGATATATATTTGTCTCGCTCCAGTCCACTTCTGTGAATACAAGGAGAAGTTTGAGTCTATTTTATATTCAAATATATATTTCTCTCTCCAGTCCATTTCAGTGCGTACAAGGAGAAGTGCGTCAGTCTGTACTGCCGCATGTCATCTGTCTTGGACCTGGATGCACTTATTACCCAGCAGGCACTGCGAGAGGCCATCATGGACACAGAGGTCGCCACTGCCAAACAGAGACACCAACATATACTGGACTATATACAGGTAGGGAGTTAAAACTTGAGATGAGATTGGTGCAAGCAGGTTGGCTGCAAGGTAATGTGTTTTCATATTATGGCATATCAAATATATATACACTACCAGTCAAAGGTTTGGACACACCTACTCATTCAAGGGTTTTTCTTTATTTTAAAAAATTTTTACATTGTAGAATAATAGTGAAGACATCAAAACTATGAAATAACACATATGGAATCATGTAGTAACCAAAAAAGTGTTAAACAAAATACATTTTATATTTGAGATTATTCAAATATCCTCCCTTTGCCTTAATGACAGCTTTGCACACTCTTGGCATTCTCTCAACCAGCTTCATGAGGTAGTCACCTGGAATGCATTTCAATTAACAGATGTGCCTTCTTAAAAGTTAATTTGGGGAATTTCTTTCCTTCTTAATGCGTTTGAGCCAATCAGTTGTGTTGTGACAAGGTGGGGGGAGGGGTATACAGAAGATAGCCCTATTTGGTAAAATACCAAGTCCATATTATGGCAAGAACAGCTCAAATAAGCAAAGAGAAACGACAGTCCATCATTACTTTAAGACATGAAGGTCAGTCAATCCAGAAAATGTCAAGAACTTTGAACGTTTCTTCAAGTACAGTCGCAAAAACCATCAAGCGCTATGATGAAACTGGCTCTCATGAGGACCGCCACAGGAATGAAAGACCCAGAGTTACCTCTGCTGCAGAGGATATGTTCATTAGAGTTACCAGCCTCAGAAGTTGCAGCTCAAATAAAACAAATTTTTTATTTTTTTATTTGAGTTCAAGTAACAGACACATCTCAACATCAACTGTTCAGAGGAGACTGTGTGAATCAGTCCTTCATGGTTGAATTGCTGCAAAGAAACCCCTACAAAAGGACACCAATAAGAAGAAAAGACCTGCTTGGGCCAAGAAACACGAGCAATGGACATTAGACCGGTGGAAATTTGTTCTTTGGTCTGGAGTCCAAATTGGAGATTTTTGGTTCCAACCACCGTGTCTTTATGAGACACAGTGTGGGTGAACGGATGATCTCCGCATGTGTAGTTCCCACCATAAAGCATGGAGGAGGAGGTGTCATGGTGTGGGGGTGCTTTGCTGGTGACACTTTCTGTGATTTATTTAGAATTCAAGGCACACTTAACAAGCATGGTTACCACAGCATTCTGCAGCAATACGCCATCCCATCTGGTTTGGGCTTAGTGGGACTATCATTTCTTTTTCAACAGGACAATGACCCAACACACCTCCAGGCTTTGTAAGGGCTATTTGACCAAGAAGGAGAGTGATGGAGTGCTGCATCAGATGACCTGGCCTCCACAATCCCTCAACCTCAACCCAATTGACATGGTTTGGGATGAGTCAGACTGCAGAGTGAAGGAAAAGCAGCCAACAAGTGCTCAGCATATTTGGGAACTCCTTCAAGACTGTTGGAAAAGCATTCCAGGTGAAGCTGGTTGAGAGACTGCCAAGAGTGTGCAAAGCTGTCATCAAGGCAAAGGGTGGCTATTTGAAGAATCTCAAATATAAAATATATTTTGATTTGTTTTAACACCTTTTTGGTTACTACATGATTCCAATGTGTTATTTCATAGGTTTGATGTCTTCACTGCTATTCTACAATGTAGAAAATAGTAAAAATAAAGAAAAAACCTTGAATGAGTAGGTGTGTCCAAACCTTTGACTGGTACTCTATACAGTGGGGGAAAAAAGTATTTAGTCAGCCACCAATTGTGCAAGTTCTCCCACTTAAAAAGATGAGAGTGGCCTGTAATTTTCATCATAGGTACATGTCAACTATGACAGACAAAATGAGAAAAAAAAATCCAGAAAATCACATTGTAGGATTTTTAATGAATTTATTTGCAAATTATGGTGGAAAATAAGTATTTGGTCAATAACAAAAGTTTCTCAATACTTTGTTATATACCCTTTGTTGGCAATGACACAGGTCAAACGTTTTCTGTAAGTTTTCACAAGGTTTTCACACATTGTTGCTGGTATTTTGGCCCATTCCTCCATGCAGATCTCCACTAGAGCAGTGATGTTTTGGGGCTGTCGCTGGGCAACACAGACTTTCAACTCCCTCCAAAGATTTTCTATGGGGTTGAGATCTGGAGACTGGCTAGGCCACTCCAGGACCTTGAAATGCTTCTTACGAAGCCACTCCTTCGTTGCCCAGGCGGTGTGTTTGGGATCATTGTCATGCTGAAAGACCCAGCCACGTTTCATCTTCAATGCCCTTGCTGATGGAAGGAGGTTTTCACTCAAAATCTCACGATACATGGCCCCATTCATTCTTTCCTTTACACGGATCAGTCGTCCTGGTCCCTTTGCAGAAAAACAGCCCCAAAGCATGATGTTTCCACCCCCATGCTTCACAGTAGGTATGGTGTTCTTTGGATGCAACTCAGCATTCTTTGTCCTCCAAACACGACGAGTTGAGTTTTTACCAAAAAAGTTCTATTTTGGTTTCATCTGACCATATGACATTCTCCCAATCCTCTTCTGGATCATCCAAATGCACTCTAGCAAACTTCAGACGGGCCTGGACATGTACTGGCTTAAGCAGGGGGACACGTCTGGCACTGCAGGATTTGAGTCCCTGGCAGCGTAGTGTGTTACTGATGGTAGGCTTTGTTACTTTGGTCCCAGCTCTCTGCAGGTCATTCACTAGGTCCCCCCGTGTGGTTCTGGGATTTTTGCTCACTGTTCTTGTGATCATTTTGACCCCACGGGGTGAGATCTTGCGTGGAGCCCCAGATCGAGGGAGATTATCAGTGGTCTTGTATGTCTTCCATTTCCTAATAATTGCTCCCACAGTTGATTTCTTCAAACCAAGCTGCTTACCTATTGCAGATTCAGTCTTCCCAGCCTGGTGCAGGTCTACAATTTTGTTTCTGGTGTCCTTTGACAGCTCTTTGGTCTTGGCCATAGTGGAGTTTGGAGTGTGACTGTTTGAGGTTGTGGACAGGTGTCTTTTATACTGATAACAAGTTCAAACAGGTGCCATTAATACAGGTAACCAGTGGAGGACAGAGGAGCCTCTTAAAGAAGAAGTTACAGGTCTGTGAGAGCCAGAAATCTTGCTTGTTTGTAGGTGACCAAATACTTATTTTCCACCATAATTTGCAAATAAATTCATTAAAAATCCTACAATGTGATTTTCTGGAATTTTTTTTCTCAATTTGTCTGTCATTGTTGACGTGTACCTATGATGAAAATTACAGGCCTCTCTTATCTTTTTTATTGGGAGAACTTGCACAATTGGTGGCTGACTAAATACTTTTTACCCCACTGTATATAGACACTACCGTTCAAAAGTTTGGGGTCACTTAGAAAGGTCCTTGTTTTTGAAAGAAAAGCTATTTTTTGGTCCATTAAAATAACATCAAATTGATCAGAAATACAGTGTAGACATTGTTTATGTTGTAAATGGCTATTGTAGCTGGAAACGGCTGATTATTTATGAAATATCTACATAGGCGTACAGAGGCCAATTATCAATGGCACGTTGTGTTTGCTCATCCAAGTTTATCATTTGAAAAGGCTAATTGATCATTAGAAAACCCTTTTGCAATTATGTTAGCACAGCTGAAAACTGTTGTGCTGATTAAAGAAGCAATAAAACTTGCCTTATTGAGACTAGTTGAGAATCTGTAGCATCAGCAATTGTGAGTTTGATTACAGGCTCAAAATGGCCAGAAACAATTAACTTTCTTCTGAAACTCGTCAGTCTATTGTTGTTCTGAGAAATGAAGGCTATTCCATGCAAGAAATTGCCAAGAAACTGAAGATCTCGTACAACGCTGTGTACTACTCCCTTCACAGAACAGCGCAAACTGTCTCTAACCAGAATAGAAAGAAGAGTGGGAGGCCCCGGTGCACAACTGAGCAAGAGGACAAATACATTAGAGTGTCTAGTTTGAGAAACAGACACCTCACAGGTTCTCAACTGGCAGCTTCATTATAGTACCCGCAAAACACCAGTCTCAACGTCAACAGTGAAGAGGCGACTCCGGGATGCTGACCTTCTAGGTAGAGTTGCAAAGAAAAAGCCATATCTCAGACTGGCCAATGAAAATACAATATTAAGATGGGCAAAAGAACACAGACACTGGACAGAGGAAGATTGGAAACAAGTGTTATGGACAGACAAATCAAAGTTTGATGTGTTCGGATCACAAAGAAGAACATTTGTGAGACGCAGACCAATTGAAAAGATGCTGGAGGAGTGCTTGATGCCCTCTGTCAAGCATGGTAGAGGCAATGTGATGGTCTGGGGGTGCTTTGGTGGTGGTAATGTGGGAGATTTGTACAGGGTAAAAGGGATCTTGAAGAAGGAAGGCTATCACTCCATTTTGCGACGCCATGCCATACCTTGTGGATGGCGCTTGATTGGAGCCAATTTCCTCCTACAACAAGACAATGACCCAAAGCACAGCTCCAAACTATGCAATAACTATTTAGGGAAGAAGCAGTCAGCTGGTATTCTGTCTATAATGGAGTGGCCAGCACAGTCACCGGATCTCAACCCTATTGAGCTGTTGTGGGAGCAGCTGGACCGTATGGTACGTAAGAAGTGCCCATCAAGCTAATCCAATTTGTGGGAGATGCTTCAGGAAGCGTGGGGTGAAATCTCTTCAGATTACCTCAACAAATTGACAACTAGAATGCCAAAGGTCTGTAAGGCTGTAATTGCTGCAAATGGAGGATTATTTGACAAAAGCAAAGTTTGAAGGACACAATTATTTTTTTCAATTAAAAACATTATTTCTAACCTTGTCAATGACTACATTTCCTATTCATTTTGCTATATTTCCTATTCAAACTCATTTCATGTATGTTTTCATGGAAAACAAGGACATTTCTAAGTGACCCCAAACTTTTGAACTGTAGTGAACATGAAATGAGTTTGAATAGGAAATATAGCAAAATGCATAGGAAATGAAGTATATATATATATATATATATATATATATATATATATATATATATATATATATTCTTCGGAAAGTATTCAGACCCCTTGACTTTTTCCACATTTTGTTACGTTACAGCCTTATTCTAAAATGGATTAAATAACCAAAAATCCTCAGCAATCTCCAAACAATCCCCATAATGACAAAGTGAAAACCGGTTTTGAGAAATTTTTGCTAATGTATTAAAAATAAAAACAGAAATACCTTATTTACATAAGTATGAGACTCAAAATTGAGCTCAGATGCATCCTGTTTCCATTGATCATCCTTGAGATGTTTCTACAACTTGATTGGAGTCCACCTGTGGTAAATTCAACTGATTGGACATGATTTGGAAAGGCACACACCTGTCTATATAAGGTCCCACAGTTGACAGTGCATGTCAGAGCAAAAACCAAGCCATGATGTCGAAGGAATTGTCCGTTGAGCTCCGAGATTGGATTGTGTCAAGGCACAGATCTTGGGAAGGGTACCAAAACATTTCTGCTGCATTGAAGGTCCCAAAGAACACAGTGGCCTCCATCATTCTTTGGAACCACCAAGACTCTTCCTAGAGCTGGCCGCCCGGCCAGACTGAGCAATCGGGGGAGAAGGGCCTTGGTCGTGGTCAGGGTTAGGGTTACCCGATGGTCACTCTGACAGAGCTCTAGAGTTCCTCTGTGGAGATGGCAGAACCTTCCAGGAGACCAACCATCCCTGCAGCACCCCACCAATCAGGCCTTTATTGTAGAGTGGCCAAACAGAAGCCACTCCTCAGTAAAAGGCACATGACAGCCCACTTGGAGCACCAAAAGACTCTCAGACCATGAGAAACAAGATTCTCTGGACTGATGAAACCAAGATTGAACTCTTTGGCCTGAATGCCAAGCGTCACAATGACCTGAAGAGAGCTGGGACCACAGTCTCAAAGAAAACCATTAGTAACACACTACGCCGTCATGAATTAAAATCCTGCAGCACACGCAAGGTCCCCCTGCTCAAGCCAGCGCATGTCCAGGCCCGTCTGAAGTTTGCCAATGACCATCTGGATGATCCAGAGGAGGAATGGGAGAAGGTCATGTGGTCTGATGAGACAAAAATAGAGCTTTTTGGTCTAAACTCCACTCGCCTTCTTTGGAGGAAGAAGAAGGATGAGTACAACCCCAAGAACACCATCCCAACGTGAAGCATGGAGGTGGAAACATCATTCTTTGGGGATGCTTTTCTGCAAAGGGGACAAGACGACTGCACCGTATTGAGGGGAGGATGGATGGGGCCATGTATCGCGAGATCTTGGCCAACAACCTCCTTCCCTCAGTAAGAGCATTGAAGATGGGTCGTGGCTGGGTCTTCCAGCATGACAACGACCCGAAACACACAGCCAGGGCAACTAAGGAGTGGCTCCGTAAGAAGCATTTCAAGGTCCTGGAGTGGCCTAGCCAGTCTCCAGACCTGAACCCAATAGAAAATCTTTGGAGGGAGCTGAAAGTCCGTATTGCCCAGCGACAGCCCTGAAACCTGAAGGATGTGGAGAAGGTCTGTATGGAGTGGGCCAAAATCCCTGCTGCAGTGTGTGCAAACCTGGTCAAGACCTACAGGAAACGTATGATCTCTGTAATTGCAAACAAAGGTTTCTGTACCAAATATTAAGTTCTGCTTTTCTGATGTATCAAATACTTATGTCATGCAATAAAATGCAAATTCATTACTTAAAAATACTTGTTCTCCCCACTGTATATACACTGTATATATACACTATTCTCCCCACTGTATATACACTGCTCAAAAAAATAAAGGGAACACTTAAACAACACATCCTAGATCTGAATGAATGAATGAAATAATCTTATTAAATACTTTTTTCTTTACATAGTTGAATGTGCTGACAACAAAATCACACAAAAATTATCAATGGAAATCAAATGTATCAACCCATGGAGGTCTGGATTTGGAGTCACCCTCAAAATTAAAGTGGAAAACCACACTACAGGCTGATCCAACTTTGATGTAATGTCCTTAAAACAAGTCAAAATGAGGCTCAGTAGTGTGTGTGGCCTCCACGTGCCTGTATGACCTCCCTAAAACGCCTGGGCATGCTCCTGATGAGGTGGCGGATGGTCTCCTGAGGGATCTCCTCCCAGACCTGGACTAAAGCATCCGCCAACTCCTGGACAGTCTGTGGTGCAACGTGGCGTTGGTGGATGGAGCGAGACATGATGTCCCAGATGTGCTCAATTGGATTCAGGTCTGGGGAACGGGCGGGCCAGTCCATAGCATCAATGCCTTTCTCTTGCAGGAACTGCTGACACACTTCAGCCACCTGAGGTCTAGCATTGTCTTGCATTAGGAGGAACCCAGGGCCAACCGCACCAGCATATGGTCTCACAAGGGGTATAAGGATCTCATCTCGGTACCTAATGGCAGTCAGGCTACCTCTGGTGAGCACATGGAGGGCTGTGCGGCCCCCCAAAGAAATGCCACCCCACACCATGACTGACCCACCGCCCAACCGGTCATGCTGGAGGATGTTGCAGGCAGCAGAACGTTCTCCACGGCGTCTCCAGACTCTGTCACGTCTGTCACATGTGCTCAGTGTGAACCTGCTTTCATCTGTGAAGAGCACAGGGCGCCAGTGGCGAATTTGCCAATCTTGGTGTTCTCTGGCAAATGCCAAACGTCCTGCACGGTGTTAGGCTGTAAGCACAACCCCCACCTGTGGACGTCGGGCCCTCATACCACCCTCATGGAGTCTGTTTCTGACCGTTTGAGCAGACACATGCACATTGGTGGCCTGCTGGAGGTCATTTTGCAGGGCTCTGGCAGTGCTCCTCCTGCTCCTCCTTGCACAAAGGCGGAGGTAGCGGTCCTGCTGCTGGGTTGTTGCCCTCCTACGGCCTCCTCCACGTCTCCTGATGTACTGGCCTGTCTCCTGGTAGCGCCTCCATGCTCTGGACACTACACTGACAGACACAGCAAACCTTCTTGCCACAGCTCGCATTGATGTGCCATCCTGGATGAGCTGCACTACCTGAGCCACTTGTGTGGGTTGTAGACTCCGTCTCATGCTACCACTAGAGTGAAAGCACCGCCAGCATTCAAAAGTGACCAAAACATCAGCCAGGAAGCATAGGAACTGAGAAGTGGTCTGTGGTCACCACCTGCAGAACCACTTCTTTATTGGGGGTGTCTTGCTAATTGCCTATAATTTCCACCTGTTGTCTATTCCATTTGCACAACAGCATGTGACATTTATTGTCAGTCAGTGTTGCTTCCTAAGTGGACAGTTTGATTTCACAGAAGTATGATTGACTTGGAGTTACATTGTGTTGTTTAAGTGTTCCCTTTATTTTTTTGAGCAGTGTATATACATACACTACTGGTCAAAGGTTTTAGAACACCTACTCATTCAAGGGTTTGTCTTTATTTTTACTATTTTCTACATTGTAGAATAATAGTGAAGACATCAAAACTATGAAATAACACACATGGAATCATGTAGTAACCAAAAACAAATCAAAATATATTTTATATTTGAGATTCTTCAAATAGCCACCCTTTGCCTTGATGACAGCTTTGCACGCTCTTGGTATTCTCTCAACCAGCTTCACCTGGAATGCTTTTCCAACAGTCTTGAAGGAGTTCCCAAATATGCTGAGCACTTGTTGGCTGCTTTTCCTTCACTCTGCGGGTCGAGTCATCCCAAACCATCTCAATTTGGTTGAGGTCGGGGGATTGTGGATGCCAGGTCATCTGATGCAGCACTCCATCACTTTCCTTCTTGGTAAAATAGCCCTTACACAGCCTGGAGGTGTTTTGGGTCATTGTCCTGTTGAAAAACAAATGATAGTCCCACTAAGCCCAAACCAGATGGGATGGCGTATCGCTGCAGAATGCAGTGGTAGCCATGCTGGTTAAGTGTGCCTTGAATTCTAAATAAATCACAGACAGTGTCACCTGCAAAGCACCCCCACACCATAACACCTCCTCCTCCATGCTTTACGGTGGGAAATACACATGCAGAGATCATCCGTTCACTCACACTGCGTCTCACAAAGACACGGCGGTTGGAACCAAAAATCTCCAATTTGGACTCCAGACCAAAGGACAAATATCAACCGATCGAATGTCCATTGCTCGTGTTTCTTGGCCCAAGCAAGTCTCTTCTTCTTATTGGTGTCCTTTAGTGGTGGTTTCTTTGCAGCAATTCGACCATGAAGGCCTGATTCACACAGTCTCCTCTGAACAGATGATGTTGAGATGTGTCTGTTACTTGAACTCTGTGAAGCATTTATTTGGGCTGCAATTTCTGAGGCTGGTAACTCTAATGAATTTATCCTCTGCAGCAGAGGTAACTCTGGGTCTTCCATTCCTGTGGCGGTCCTCATGAGAGCCAGTTTCATCATAGCGCTTGATGGTTTTTGCGATTGCACTTGAAGAAACGTTCAAAGTTCTTGAAATGTTCCGTATTGATTGACCATCATATCTTTAAGTAATGATGGACTGTCGTTTCTCTTTGCTTATTTGAGCTGTTCTTGCCATACAATGGACTTGATCTTTTACCAAATAGGGCTATCTTCTGTATACCCCCCTACCTTGTCACAACACAACTGATTGGCTGAAATGCATTAAGAAGGAAATAAATTCTATAAATTAACTTTTAAGAAGGCACCTGTTAATTGAAATGCATTCCAGGTGACTACCTCATGAAGCTGGTTGAGAGAATGCCAAGAGTGTGCAGAGCTGTCATCAAGGCAAAGGGTGGCTATTTGAAGAATCTCAAATATAAAATATATTTTGATTTGTTTAAACCTTTTTTGGTTACTACATGATTCCATATGTGTTATTTCATAGTTTTGATGTCTTCACCATGATTCTACAATGTAGAAAATAGTACAAATAAAGATAAACCCTTGAATGATTAGGTGTTCTAAAACCTTTGACCGGTAGTGTATATACAGTTGCAGCCAAATATATTGGCACTCTTGCACTTGAAATAAATTGAAACTTTTGGATTTTCAACATTGCAGAACCAATTTTATCTTTGTAATCTTAAGTTTACAATGTTAATTTAGAAAATAAAGACAAATGGCATGGACAAAATTATTTGCAACAAGGAGCTAGTACTTGGTTGCACAGCCTTTGGCCAAGATAACTGCGAACAAATGCTTTTTGTAGCAATCAATGAGCTTGCTTCACCTTTGTACTGGCATTTTGGCCCACTCTTCAGCAGCAAACCGCTCTAATTCTTCAATGTTTGTAATACAAATAAATAAAATAATAATAATTACAGTAATATGAGATCTGTATGTAAAACATTTAGATTTGACATTTTTGTCATTTAGCAGATGCTGTTATCCAGAGAGACTTACATTAAGTGCATTCATCTTAAGATAGCTAGGAGAGACAACCACATATCACAGTCAAATATACAGGATACGAACATTCCATTCCAGCTAAACAATGGATATATAGCTTTTGCAAAATAATAACATCTCAAATCTATGAATTAAAAATCAGAGAACAGTAATATTTTACACACACATGAAGGTACCCATAAGCGATAATTTCTGATGGAAAAACAAAACAAAGTGAAAAATGTGTGAAGTGGCGTTTTCGTAATAAATACTGCTTATATTCTAACTTAAAATTGTTAAATTTACCAAAATAAAATTGGTTCTGCAATGTTGAAAATGCAAAAACAAGTTGTGGTGACCAAAAGTTTTTTTTAATTATACTTATTTAAGAAGAAATAGGGAATGAATTAAGAAAGTGCAAGGCTGCCAATATATTTGGCCACAACAGTATGTACAGAGGCCTTAACAAAGGCTTCCAAACCTGCATTGACTACAGGGCAAAACAGACCAAAGACATGGCAAATACTCAACCATTAAAGGTTTGCGGCTTGCTGCCACTCAGGGTTGGGGAGTAACTGATTACATGTAATCTGATTAGCAAAAAAACTGTAACTGTAATCAGTTATGTTACCAGCAAAAATATTGTAATCAGATTACAGGAACTTTTGAAAAACTAGATGATTACTTATTGAATTACTTTTAAATTCAGAAAGGATGTTTGAGGGAAAAGAATACACACCTTTCTGATTTTTCAATGACTTTCAATTCAGCATTGAAAAAAGGCGCAAGTTTAAATCTGTTCCACCTGAGTGAGTCTGACTACAAGTCACAGAGCACTATTATGACAAACCAAATGCGTTTAATGGATCCATTTAGTCTTCTTCCAACGCCTCTTAAGGGCAAAGTAATCAAAAAGTAACAAAGTAATCAGATTCAAATCACATTTTATTTCCCACGTGCCGAATACAACCTTACAGTGAAATGCTTACTTACAAGCCCTTAACCAACAATGCAGTTTTAAGAAGCAAACTATATATACAGTGAGGGAAAAAAGTATTTGATCCCCTGCTGATTTTGTACGTTTGCCCACTGACAAAGAAATGATCAGTCTATAATTTTAATGGTAGGTTTATTTGAACAGTGAGAGACAGAATAACAACAAAAAAATCCAGAAAAATGCATGTCAAAAATGTTATAAATTGATTTGCATTTTAATGAGGGAAATAAGTATTTGACCCCCACTCTTAATCAGAAAGATTTCTGGCTCCCAGGTGTCTTTTATACAGGTAACGAGCTGAGATTAGGAGCACACTCTTTGCTCCTAATCTCAGTTTGTTACCTGTATAAAAGACACCTGTCCACAGAAGCAATCAATCAATCAGATTCCACACTCTCCACCATGGCCAAGACCAAATAGCTCTCCAAGGATGTCAGGGACAAGATTGTAGACCTACACAAGGCTGGAATGGGCTACAAGACCATCGCCAAGCAGCTTGGTGAGAAGGTGACAACAGTTGGTGCGATTATTCACAAATGGAAGAAACACAAAATAACTGTCAATCTCTCTCGGCCTGGGGCTCCATGCAAGATCTCACCTCGTGGAGTTGCAATGATCATGAGAACGGTGAGGAATCAGCCCAGAACTACACGGGAGGATCTTGTCAATGATCTCAAGGCAGCTGGGACCATAGTCACCAAGAAAACAATTGGTAACACACTACGCCGTGAAGGACTGAAATCCTGCAGCGCCCGCAAGGTCCCCCTGCTCAAGAAAGCACATATACAGGCCTGTCTGAAGTTTGCCAATGAACATCTGAATGATTCAGAGGAGAACTGGGTGAAAGTGTTGTGGTCAGTTGAGACCAAAATTGAGCTCTTTGGCATCAACTCAACTCGCCGTGTTTGGAGGAGGAGGAATGCTGCCTATGACCCCAAGAACACCATCCCCACCGTCAAACATGGAGGTGGAAACATTATGCTTTGGGGGTGTTTTTCTGCTAAGGGGACAGGACAACTTCACCGCATCAAAGGGACAATGGACGGGGCCATGTACCGTCAAATCTTGGGTGAGAACCTCCTTCCCTTAGCCAGGGCATTGAAAATGGGTCGTGGATGGGTATTCCAGCATGACAATGGCCCAAAACACACGGCCAAGGCAACAAAGGAGTGGCTCAAGAAGAAGCACATTAAGGTCCTGGAGTAGCCAGTCTCCAGACCTTAATCCCATAGAAAATCTGTGGAGGGAGCTGAAGGTTCGAGTTGCCAAACGTCAGCCTCGAAACCACACATCCCTCCTGAGATGTGTGCAAACCTGGTGGCCAACTACAAGAAACAACTGACCTCTGTGATTTAATGAAGGGTTTTGCCACCAAGTACTAAGTCATGTTTTGCAGAGGGGTCAAATACTTATTTCCCTCATTAAAATGCAAATCAATTTATAACATTTTTGACATGCGTTTTTCTGGATTTTTTTGTTGTTATTCTGTCACTCACTGTTCAAATAAACCTACCATTAAAATTATAGACTGATCATGTCTTTGTCAGTGGGCCAACGTACAAAATCAGCAGGGGATCAAATACTTGTTTCCCTCACTGTATATATAAAAAGTGTTCAGTAAAAAATAGATGAGTAAAAAATAGGGAGGCTATATACAGGGGGGTACCGGTACAGAGTCAATGTGCGGGGGCACCAGTTCGTCGAGGTAATTGCGGTAATATGTACATGTGGGTAGAGTTGAAGTGACTATGCATGGGTGGGTTGGGTTGGGGTGGGGGGGACAATGCAAATAGTCTGCGTAGCCATGATTAGCTGTTCAGGAGTCTTATGGCTTGGGGGTAGAAGTTGTTAGGAAGCCTTTTGGACCTAGACTTGGCGCTCCGGTACCGCTTGTCGTGCAGTAGCAGAGAGAACAGTAATGACTAGGGTGGCTGGAGTCTTTGACCATTTTTAGGGCCTTCCTCTGACACCACCTGGTATAGAGGTCCTGGATGGCAGGAAGCTTGGCAGTGATGTACTGGAACGTACGCACTACCCTCTGTAGTGCCTTGCGGTCGGAGGCCGAGCAGTTGCCATACCAGCCGGTGATGCAACCAGTCAGGATGCTCTCGATGGTGCAGCTGTAGAACTTCTTGATGATCTGAGGACCCATGTCAAATCTATTCAGTATCCTGAGGAGGAATAGACTTTGTCGTGCCCTCTTCACGACTGTCTTGGTGTGCTTGGACCATGATAGTTTGTTGGTGATGTGGACACCAAGGAACTTGAAGCTCTCAACCTGCTCCACTACAGCCCCATCGATGAGAATTGGGGCGTCCTCAGTCCTCTTTTTTTTCCTGTAGTCCACAATCATCTCCTTTGTCTTGATCACGTTGAGGGAAAGGTTGTTATCCTGGCACCACACGGCCAGGTCTCAGACCTCCTCCCTATAGGCAGTCTCATCGTTGTCAGTGATCAGGCCTACCACTGTTGTGTCATCGGCAAACTTAATGATGGTGTTGGAGTCGTGCCTGGCAATGCAGTCATGGGTGAACAGGGAGTACAGGAGGGGACTGAGCACGCACCCCTGAGGGGCCCCCGTGTTGAGGATCAGCGTGGCAGATGTGTTGTTACCTACCCTTACCACCTGGGGGTGGCCCGTCTGGAAGTTCAGGATCTTGTTGCAGAGGGAGGTGTTTAGTCCCAGGATCCTTAGCTTAGTGATGAGCTTTGAGGGCACTATGGTGTTGAACGTTGAGCTGTAGTCAATGAATAGCGTTCTCACGTAGATGTTCCTCTTGTCCAGATGGGAAAGGGCAGTGTGGAGTGCAATAGAGATTGCATCATCTGTGGATCTGTTGGGGCGGTATGCAAATTGGAGTGGGTCTAGGGTTTCTGGGATAATGGTGTTGATGTGAGCCATGACCAGCCTTTCAAAGCACTTCATGGCTACAGACGTAAGTGCTATGGGTCTGTAGTCATTTAGACAGGTTACCTTAGTGTTCTTGGGCACAGGGACTATGGTGGTCTGCTTGAAACATGTTAGTATTACAGACTCAGTCAGGGACATGTTGAAAATGTCAGTGAAGACACTTGCCAGTTGGTCAGCACATGCTCGGAGTACACATCCTGGTAATCCGTCTGGCCCTGCGGCCTTGTGAATGTTGATCTCCTTAAAAGTCTTTCTTACATCGGCTACAGAGAGCGTGATCACATAGTCATCCGGAAAAGCTGATGCTCTCATGCATGCTTCAGTGTTGCTTGCCTCGAAGCGAGCATAGAAGTGATTTAGCTCGTCTGGGAGGCTTGTGTCACTGGGCAGCTCGTGGCTGTGCTTCCCTTTGTAGTCTGTAATAGTTCAAGTTTCCCTGCATCTGGATGAGCGTTTTGCTGTTTGCTTGTGGGTTATACAGCTCATTGAGTGCAATCTTAGTGCCAGCATCGGTTTGTGGTGGTAAATAGACAGCTACGAAAAATATAGAAGAAAACTCTCTTGGTAAATAGTGTGGTATACAGCTTATCATGAGATACTCTACCTCAGGCGATCAAAACCTAGAGACTTCCTTAATATTAGATTTTGTGCACCAGCTGTTGTTTACAAACATACACAGACCGCCACCCCTTGTCTTACCGGAGTCAGCCGTTCTATCCTGCCGATGTAGCGTATATCCCGCCAGCTGTATGTTATCGATGTCGTCGTTCAGCCATGACTCTGTGAAATATAAGATAATACAGTTTTTAATGTCCCGTTGGTAGGATATCCTTGAGCTTAGGTCGTCCATTTTGTTTTCCAATGATTGTTCGTTGGCTAATAGGACTGATGGAAGAGGCAGATTACTCGCACGCCGTCGGATCCTTACAGGGCACCCTGACCTACGTCCACGATATCTCCGTCTCTTTCTCATGCGAATGACGGGGATTTGGGCCTTGTCGGGTGTCTGTAGAATATCCTTCGCGTCCGACTCATTGAAGAAAAGATAATCATCCAATACGAGGTGAGTAATCGCTGTCCTGATATCCAGAAGCTCTTTTTGGTCATAAGAGATGGTGGCAGAAACATTATGTACAGAACAAATTACAAATAACGTGAAAAAACACACATAATAGCACAATTGGTTAGGGGGCCGTAAAACGTACTTTATTGCAACAAACTTACTGAGTTTGGGTAATCCAAAAGTTATCTTACTGATTACAATTTTGGGCAGGTAACTAGTAACGGATTACATTTAGAAAGTAATTTACCCAACCCTGCTACCACTCCAATCTGTCCAGTATATACACTGCCGTTCAAAAGTTTGGGGTCACTTAGAAATGTCCTTGTTTTCGAAAGAAAATTTTAAACAATGTCCATTAAAATAACATCAAATTCTCGCATGGAATAGCCTTCATTTCTCAGAACAAGAATAGACTAACGAGTTTCAGAAGAAAGTTATTTGTTTCTGGCCATTTTGAGCCTGAAATCGAACCCACAATTGCTGATGCTCCAGATACTCAACTAGTCTCAAGAAGGCCAGTTTTATTGCTTCTTTAATCAGCACAACAGTTTTCAGCTGTGCTAACATAATTGCAAAAGGGTTTTCTAATGATCAATTAGCCTTTTAAAATGATAAACTTGGATTAGCAAACACAACGTGCCATTGGAACACAGGACTGATGGTTGCTGATAATGGGCTTAAGTAAGCCTATGTAGATATTTCATTAAAGATCAGCCGTTTCCAGCTACAATAGCCATTTACAACATAAACAATGTCTACACTGTATTTCTGATCAATTTGATGTTATTTTAATGGATAAAAAAATTGCTTTTATTTCAAAAACAAGGACATTTCTAAGTGACCCCAAACTTTTGAACGGTAGTGTCTATATATACAGTACCAGTCAAAAGTTTGGACACACCTACTCATTCAAGGTTTTTTCTTTATTTTTACTATTTTCTACATTATAGAATAGTAGTGAAGACATCAAAACTATGAAATAACACATTGGAATCATGTAGTAACCAAAAAGGTGTTAAACAAATCAAAATATATTTTATATTTGAGATTCTTCAAATAGCCACCCTTTGCCTTGATGACAGCTTTGCACACTCTTGGCATTCTCTCAACCAGCTTCACCTGGAATGCTTTTCCAACAGTCTTGAAGGAGTTCCCAAATATGCTGAGCACTTGTTGGCTGCTTTTCCTTCACTCTGCAGTCTGACTCATCCCAAACCATCTCAATTTGGTTGAGGTCGGGGGATTGTGGAGGCCAGGTCATCTGATGCAGCACTCCATCACTCTCCTTCTTGGTCAAATAGCCCTTACAAAGCCTGGAGATGTGTTGGGTCATTGTCCTGTTGAAAAAGAAATACACTGTATTTCTGATCAAGTTGATGTTATTTTAAACTGCGCTCAGTTTATTCACTATGGCACCCAGAGGCTGTGGTACAGCGAAGCATAATCATTAAAACCATTATGATCTGGGTGATTTCTTTTTCTCCTTTTTTACTAAAATAGTCTGAGCTTGTTGTGTCTCACCCGACAGCATGAGGCGCCTGAAACTGAAAATGTGACTCTACAGTAGGCATAAGCTATTACTGTAAAGATATGCAGGACGTTAGAGTAATCTTTATAGGAGGCTTCCAATTACATTTAATAACAGTATCTTTCAGCATTTTACCCATAATGCAGTGCAATCTACAGCATTCATTGTGTAAAACACAAGGTGTTTTACTGTGCATTCTACAGTGTTTTACTGTTGAAATTACAGAAAAGTGTTAGTGTATGTTAATATGTATTCCAGGTATAATTGACCTAAGTGAGGCGTATGTAAACTGTGTGAGGGCTTACTGGAATACATACAGATATATGTGACAATATATTTCAGATGGCAACCATATCAATCAATCAATCAATCAATCAAATTGATTTATAAAGCCCTTTTTACATCAGCAGATGTAAAAAGGGCTTTTTTTACATTTGGTGCTCAGTGAAATACACTGAGCACCAAATGTATTGGGATAGTGAACATTTTAGTTGTTTTGGCTCTGTACTCCAGCACTTTTGATTTGAAATTATACAATGACTATGAGGGTGTGATATGACTACATAGTCCCCCCATTTTAGGGGACCAAAAGTATTGGGACAAATTCAAGTAGTAAAAAGTGTATTTGATCCCATATTCATAGCACGCAAACTTGTGACTACAAATTTGTTGAATGCATTTGCTGTTTGTTTTGGTTGTTTTAGATTACTTTTTTTACAGGGCCCCGTGTAGCTCAGTTGGTAGAGCATGGTGCTTGCAACGCCAGGGTTGTGGGTTCGTTTCCCACGGGGGGCCAGTATGAAAATTTATGCACTCACTAACTGTAAGTCGCTCTGGATAAGAGCGTCTGCTAAATGACTAAAATGTAAAATGTAAATTGTAAATTGTAAATAAGAATAGAATCTGTTTCTAAACATGTCTACATAAATGTGGATGCTACCATGATTACGGATAGTCCTGAATGAATCGTGAATAATGATGAGTGAGAAACTTACAGACGCACAAATATCATACCGCCAAGGCATGCTAACCTCTCACCATTACAATGACAGGGGAGGTTAGCATATTTTTTATTTGGGGGTGGTATGATATTTATGCCTCTAATTTTCTCACTCATCTTTATTCACGATTCATTCAGGATTATCATTAATGTAGAAGTGTTTAGAAACATATTCTATTCTTATTTACAATAAAAGTGACTCCAAAATGACACAATATGTTATTTACCATTTGTTTCTATTGGGCACAACATAATCTGAAACACAACCAAAACAAACAGCAAATGCATCCAACAACTTTGTAGTCACAAGCTTGATGTAGTCATTGTGTGCTATGAATATGGGACCAAATACCTAACTTTTTACTTCTTTAATACACATGCAAGTGAATTTGTCCCAATACTTTTGGTCCCCTAAAATGGGGGGACTATGTTCAGAAAGTGCTTTAATTTCTAAACGGTTCACCCGATATGGATTAAAATTCCCTCAAATTAAAGCTGACAGTCTGCACTTTAACCTCACATTGTATCATTTCCAATCCAATCCAAAGTGCTGGAGTACAGAGCCAAAACAACAAAACGTGTCACTGTCCCAATACTTTTGGAGCTCACTGTATAAACATTTTTAATCTATTTCTAATACAAACGCATGAGTCCTTTTTTTCACATTCATCAAAAGAAAATTGTTAGAAAGCTTATTTTTCATATCGTTTATGTCATGTCCATTTGTCAGTAAATATATTTATCACGCAGCAAAAATCTAAGAAACAGCAGAAACAACTGCGCTAATAATCCCATTGGAGTCAGTTTATTGATGTAATAAAGCCTAACTGCTAGGAGTACTAGCTGTTAAATAGCTTGTTTTTCTAATGTTAAAGAACTCCATAACTGCCCAGCCTTCTCTCTCATGTCAGAAAGTTGAAAGCATGAAAGTAAACCCATCTGGTGTTTTTCTCTGTGAATAACTAATCCAGCTTTTGCCACCATGGTCTCTACTGGTAATGGAGACCAACCACAAAACCATAAGTGTGTTTCTGTGATCTGAGAGTGTGTGTGTGTGATCTGAGAGAGAGTGTGTGTGTGTGTGTGTTCTGAGCTCAGAGGCACGGAAAAATGTGGCCCCAAACCACAGATTACACACTACTCGGGAGAGCGAGAGAGAGCGACAGGGGGAAATTGTGACTGAGAGTGTGTGTGGGTAGAGATGTCTGAATATGTGTCTCTGTATAAAAGTGTCTGTCTCTCAGTCTCTGTATGTGCATGAGTCTGCCTCTGTGTGTGCATGTAAATCTCATAGTTGTGTGTGTTTGTGTATGTGTGTGTGTGAGCTCAGCAATGTGGGCTGCATTAGGGAGAGTGAAGTGTTAATGTGAGGGGGCAAAGCGTGTGAAAAGAGGCCCGTCTGTCCGAAAGCTGGCCTGTCATGCCACAGTCTGTCTGATACTGGGAGGTCCTGTCAGAGTGCGTGTGTGTGTGTGTGTGTGCATTGTTACGTGTGAGTGTGTAGGTGCGTGAATGCGTTTCTGTGTTTACGTGCCTGTGTGTGTGTATCAGCGGCATGTGTGTGCGTGTGGCTGAACTTGGTTAGTGCAGAAATGATGACGTTACGCCATCTCATTGTACAATATGTTTAGACTTGTAATTTCATGATCGGGGGAAAAATTCCCTTACTGTGGTATTGTTGTCGAAGACTGGTTCAGTCCAGTAGACATGCTGTTAGTATTGTGTTGAGGTTAATCTTATTCAATTCATCACTGGATTTGGCATCACCTCCACATCAACTGACTAAATGAGTGAGTGGACTAAGTAAAGCCTGCGTCTTTTGA
The DNA here is from genome assembly GCF_020615455.1 of Coregonus clupeaformis. NCBI lineage: Eukaryota > Metazoa > Chordata > Actinopteri > Salmoniformes > Salmonidae > Coregonus > Coregonus clupeaformis. Next base: position 85,204,734 of record NC_059192.1, read on the forward strand.
ACATTGGAAGGAAATCTCTGGTAATCTAAACCCCTGAGAGAAGAATAAGGCGACCTCTAACCTCATATTGTATAGTTCATATTGTATAGTACATATTGTATAGTTCCTACAGGACCAACACATTGATATACTATAAGCCGATGTTGTCCTGCTGTGTGCGCTTGCGCCATGCTCCAAAGGAACCACAGACCCAGCTGCGTCTTGCTCTCTCAGGCCCCATGATAGGGCCAGGCGGTGGGGGAGAGACCCCAGCAGTGGGGCCCCTGCCCTGGATCAAAGGAGAGTGGAGTGGGCATCTGTGTGAACGTATGGGCAATCACGTGTCACTCCCAATACGATCCCTCCCTCTGGTTCTCATCTGCGTGTCACGCTGAATACTTCCTCTCTGGCTCCAGTCCTTAGCTCCAGTGCGGGCCCTTAGCTCCAGTGCGGGCTAATGGAATCTAAAGATGTCTGGTCAGAATGGGCAATTTCCTGTTCCAGTAGGAAGTCCTTTTGTCTGGAGCTCCTTACCTGTCACCTTCACTTGGACTCACTGGGGTTGGACTCACTGGGGCCACTGCTCTCTCTGCTGGCTGGCTGGAGCCTACCTGGAGAGGGGCGGGGGTGTAGTGTGTGTGTGTGTGTCCCAGTCACCTTGAGTAAGACTCTCATTTCTGAGACGACTTCTGGCTCCTTGCAGGCGTCTTGCGAGCGCTCGCTGTCAGGAACTGATGCTGCATCAAGAGCACACACACAGACTAATCTTACTCACTCTCTCTCTCTCTCTCTCTCTCTCTCTCTCTCTCTCTCTCACTCACACACATATACACACACACACACACACACACACACACAGGTCTTGGATGACACTTGGATCAGCTGTCGAGTGCTTAAGAGAGATGATGCTGCTGTGCTGATGAATGCTGGGAGTCTGGGGGATGCTACCTTTCTGGAAGTTTCCTCTCCTGATTAGGGCTAGACACAATCCGTTGAGGTTGAATTTCCTCAATCTGCAGAAATCATTGCCAATCAACTATTTAAGTAAGTGGAATGAAGGGAAATACCTTGAAAGGAGGACAATGAAAGTTCAGTAAAAAGCTTTTTAATGATTAAAAGCCCAAAGCATTTTAGATGAAAGCCTTCGTCAGGGTGCTTAGGAAAGTTAAATGGCAGATGACATGCATCCAGTGCATTCTGCTTGGCTTTGAGAAAAGTCTATGACTGGATTAGCATGCATTATTATCATACCTATTTACAGTGCATCCCTTTCACTGATCCCTCTCCATGCAGAACTGTTTACCTCTCGGATATACAGTATACTCTTATATATATATATACAATATACCTCTCAAATATTATACAGTGCTATGAGAAAGTATTTGCCCCCTTTCTAATTTCCTCTACTTTTGCATATTTGTGATACTGAATGTTATCAGATCTTCAACCATTTTACATTTTAGTCATTTAGCAGACGCTCTTATCCAGAGCGACTTACAGTTAGTGAGTGCATACATTATTATTATTTATTTATTAATTTTTTATACCCCCCGTGGGAAAGGAACCCACAACCCTGGCGTTGCAAACGCCATGCTCTATCAACTGAGCTACATCCCTGCCGGCCATTCCCTCCCCTACCCTGGACGACGCTGGGCCAATTGTGCGCCGCCCCATGGGTCTCCCGGTCGCGGCCGGCTACGACAGAGCCTGGATTCGAACCAGGATCTCTAGTGGCACAGCTAGCACTGCGATGCAGTGCCTTAGACCACTGCGCCACTCGGGAGGCCATATGAAAACCTAATAGTAGATAAAGGGAACATAAGTGAACAAATAACACAACAATTACATATTTATTTCATTTATTTCATAAACAAAGTTATGCAACACCCAATTCCCCTGTGTGAAAAAGTAATTGCCCCCTTACACTCAATAACTGGGTGTGCCACCTTTAGCTGCAATGACTCCAACCAAATGCTTCCTGTAGTTGTTGATCAGTCTCTCACGTCGCTGTGGAGGAATTTTGGCCCACTCTTCCATGCAGAACTGCTTTAACTCAGTGACGTGTGGGTTTTCAAGCATGAACTGCTCGTTTCAAGTCCTGCCACAACATCTCAATTGGGATTAGGTCTGGACTTTGACTAGGTCATTCCAAAACTTCCAATTTGTTGCTTTTTAGCAATTTTCATGTAGACTTGATTGTGTGTTTTGGATCATTGTCTTGCTGCATGACCCAGCTGCGCTTCAGCTTCAGCTCACAGACGGATGGTCTGACATTCTCCTGTAGAATTCTCGGATACAGAGCAGAATTCATGGTTCCTTCTAATAAGGCAAGTCGTCCAGGTCCTGAGGCAGCAAAGCATCCCCAAACCATCACACCACCACCACCATGCTTGACCTTTGGTATGATGTTCTTACTGTGGAATGCAGAGTTTGGTTTTCGCCAGGCATTACTGGAACCATGTCGTCCAAAAAGTTATACTTTTGAATCATCTGTCCATAGAACGTTCTTCCAAGAGTCTTGATGATCATCCAGGTGCTTTTTGGCAAACTTGAGTCAACTTTTTAGACGAGATGGGTCCCATTATGCCTGGCGAAAACCAAACACTGCATTCCACAGTAAGAACATCATACCAAAGGTCAAGCATGGTGGTGGTGGTGTGATGGTTTGGGGATGCTTTGCTGCCACAGGACCTGGACGTCTTGCCTTAATGGAAGGAACCATGAATTCTGCTCTGTATCAGAGAATTCTACAGGAGAATGTCAGACCATCCGTCTGTGAGCTGAAGCTGAAGCGCAGCTGGGTCATGCAGCAAGACAATGATCCAAAACACACAATCAAGTCTACATGAAAATTGCTAAAAAGCAACAAATTGGAAGTTTTGGAATGGCCTAGTCAAAGTCCAGACCTAATCCAAATTTAGATGTTGTGGCAGGACTTGAGACGAGCAGTTCATGCTTGAAAACCCACACGTCACTGAGTTAAAGCAGTTCTGCATGGAAGAGTGGGCCAAAATTCCTCCACAGCGACGTGAGAGACTGATCAACAACTACAGGAAGCATTTGGTTGGAGTCATTGCAGCTAAAGGTGGCACAACCAGTTATTGAGTGTAAGGGGGCAATTACTTTTTCACACAGGGGAATTGGGTGTTGCATAACTTTGTTTATGAAATAAATATGTAATTGTTGTGTTATTTGTTCACTTATGTTCCCTTTATCTAATATTAGGTTTTGGTTGAAGATCTGATAACATTCAGTATCACAAAAATGCAAAAGTAGAGAAAATTTTAAAGGGGGCATATACTTTTTCATAGCACTGTATTAAAAATGTACCTCTAAGACCCTCTTATCTGAAATATAGCCCACCTCTCATATAGAGTATAAGACCCTCATATTTCATATCCTGTCTTTGAGATATACAGTAATATTATTGCCTTTGGCTGTAAAAGAGTGATGGAATTCGGTTATATGGAGAAAGAGAGGAATATCCTCTATTATTCCCAGTTTGTCAGTCTCTCTCTCTCTCTATCTCTCTCTCTCGCTCTGTCTCTGTCTCTGTCTCTCTCTCTCTCTCTGTCTCTCGCTCTGTCTCTCTCTCTCTCTCTTTCTTATTTTCTCTCTCTCCCTCTCTCCCCCCCTCTCTCTCTCCCTCTCTCCCCCATCTCTCTCTCTCTCTCTCTCTCTCTGCCATCTGATCCACGGCATTCTTTCCAGCCGAGTCATCCCCTGGTGTCAGTCTCTTTTATATAGATGTGTGTGTATGTGTGTGTGTGTGTGTCATCTTGTGGTGTCACTAAGTGCTCTCATATTGTCTCTCAGACAGACGCCTAATTGCTGCTTAACATTTGTCATGCTTCATTCTCTACACACACACACACACACGGAAACACAGACCGATGCTCTCACTCATAGACCGATGCTCTCTTTCTCTCGCTCTCACACACACACACACCCTGAGTCCCTGGGGAGGTTTGGAGTGATGGAAAGAATGAGAGGGGGAATAGGAGGAGTGAAAGAAAGGAGGAATGATGTTGGGTTACGGTGGCCTAGGGCCCCTGATAAGATTGGAACCACATTGGAGACTGCATGCATGGGGAGACTGGCAGGAGAAGGGCTTTGGTGTGCAGCCAGTCATTATTATGGTCACAATGTGCTTTCTATTCTATAGCTTCATCCCAAATGGCACCCTATTCCCTATATAGTGCACACTTTTGACCAGAGCCCATAGCACTGTGTAGGAAATAGGGTGCCGTTTGGGACACACAATATATTCTCTACTGCTTCTCAAGGCTGCTGTGATATGATCAGGTGCCAATTTAATGCAGGACTCTGTGGTGAGGAATCGTATGCATTATGCATAGTTCTATTCGCTACAAACCCTTTGAACTGTGTGGGAATATACAAGAGTACACGCACGCTTGCACAAACACACATTCACCTATACACCTATAAACAGACATAGACACACACACACCTACACAACAATGTTAATCTGCGTGGTAATAATGTATTCACTGAAGCTGTAGGCTTAATGTGTGAATAGTTTTGTCCCTCTCGGAGTGACATAGAAATAGATCCCTGCTACTAACCTTAAGCTGCTGTACAATGTACCTCTCGGCGTTAGTCTTCAGTGGTCCACTAGTGTCACATTATTCTCCTGGCTATCTGGACCTGAGTTTTGTTCTCCATTTCAGCAACTGGATGAGATGCTTTATAACTATTATAATCAACTAACTATAACTATGATACTTTATAACTGTTATAATCAACTATAACTAACTATAACTATGATGCTTTATAACTATTATAATCAACTATAACTATGATGCTTTATAACTATTATAATCAACTATAACTATGATTCTTTATAACTATTATAATCAACTATAACTATGATTCTTTATAACTATTGTAATCAACTATAACTAACTATAACTATGATGCTTTATAACTGTTATAATCAACGATAACTAACTATAACTAACTACAACTATGATGCTTTATAACTATTGTAATCAACTATAACTAACTATAACTATGATGCTTTATAACTATTATAATCAACTATAACTAACTATAACTATGATGCTTTATAACTGTTATAATCAACTATAACTAACTATAACTATGATGCTTTATAACTGTGTGTTATAATGAGTGCGTTTCGTTCTCGATTGCAGCAACTGGATGAGATGTGGCGGGAGCTGCGTTGGATCACTGATGCCCTGCAGTGTGCCCGCTACAAGCAGCCCCGTGGCGGTGTGCCCATCACCAGCCTGGTCAATGCCAGCGAGCCTGAGTCAGACCAGGGGGCACAGAAGAGTGACTCAGCATCCTCTACCATGGACTACCTACCCACACCATCACCATCACCTGAGCTACGACGCAGGAAGGATGTTAGTGGTGAGGAGAATGCACACAGAGAAAGACGCACACACACAACGTCTTGGCTGTCCATCGAAGACGATGATGACGATGCTCGTCTTGTGGATGGGGGTGTAGGGGTGTGTTAGCACTTCTGGAAGTACGTGAAGGATGGCCTTCATCTTAAGCTAAACACATACCCCCACTCTATAATCATAGTTTGTACTATGTCTGTGTGCAACGTTATTTTGTACATGGACTGTAGGTGTGTTTCTTACCCGTCTGTCTTTTTGTCTCCTCCCTCAGACTCCCAGCTGGGGTCAGATGAGGACGGTTGTTCAGAGGTGTTCCTGCCGACAGACAGTGACTACGACTCCAGCGAGGCCTTGTCCCCACGCGAGCTGGACCTGCTCTACTCCCCCCCACAGGACCTATCCCAGCAGGCCGTGCACGCCCTGGGAGGCAGCGCTCCCGACGTACTACAGATACACGAGCTCAGGTACGAGTACAACATCTAACCAATGTTCCCTCAACAAAAATTTTTTACACTGAGCAAATTTCAGGTCTGCTGAGCGTAAACATGAATGTTGTGAAAGTTCTGTGCATCTTCCGGCGCACGTTTACTGTGGTCCTCTGTAGCTCAGCTGGTAGAGCACGGCGCTTGTAACGCCAAGGTAGTGGGTTCGATCCCCGGGACCACCCATACACAAAAAAAATAATAATAATGTATGCACGCATGACTGTAAGTCGCTTTGGATAAAAGCGTCTGCTAAATGGCATCTAAAAAAAATAAAAATACTGAGGCTGTACCCGCTTTAAGTTACAGTTTTAACAGTGGCCAAGTAGGCTACTGTGGCTATTTGATCATAATGTAGGCCTACCAGAGTAGAGTGGCCTACCATCAAAAACAATGGAGAAAAATGCATCCCATAACATTTTAATATGGAAATAGCTGTTCTATCATTCAGCCTACAGCAGCAGCCAATGTGTGGTGTTCAATGTAGGACTACATTCCATTAGACTTTCTTTTTTAAACATGCAGGACTTGACATTAACCTGTTTATCCACTTGTCCTTCAGACAAGGTGGTGACTGAAAATGTTGTTGTTTGATGCAAGAAGTCATTTTACAAAATAAAAGCAATTATTATTCCCATACAATTATTACAGAGAATCAGACAAATTATGCTACCCTCACCCTATTGGCTACTTAGCTTATTCAAGACCGTCTCAAAATACAACACTGCCCCTTTAAGACATAAAAAAAGTTATTTACCTGACTTGCTTTTCAAAGATGTCTACAATGCACACATTTTGTGCTCTTGTAGGAAGCAACCACTCCCCCATTGTTGACTAGAAATTAGCTATAACTGAGCTAATAGCTCACTAACTACCAAAGAATATGAACAAATGTGCACACGTGGCTACATGCAGTTCTCGCTTTGATCTCAAAACATGCGCATCTACTAGTGACCGCTCATACTGTAGCCTAAACACAGCCCAGTTCAAAGTGAATGGCACAGATCCATATTTGGCAATGGCTATTTGCATATAGGCCTACTGCAGCTCTGATTGGTTATGGCACACTGGCCTGAGTCGTGCCTGTCAATGCAATAGAATCCTACTCCAATGCAATCTGCCTACAAGAAAATCTCTTGCACAGTTAGTTTTGCATACTCTTACGTAGTTCATTTTGTTTGGGTATGTTACATTGAAAGTGGCTAATATTGCATTGATTCGAGCACAATTCCCACAGTAGAGCGAAACGTTGATAGTGTTAACTAAAGGGGAAAACTCTAGAAAGTTGAGTGAAATTCAATCTTGTGCTTCTCTGCGCGGGCTAATATTTCTTCTGGGAACATTGTCTCTAACCTTGACCCTAACCTTGACCCTGACGTACTGCAAATACACAAGCTCAGGTACGAGAACGACCTCTAACCTTGACCCTAACCTTGACCCTGACATACTGCAGATACACAAGCTCAGGTAGAGATAGAGCTGCCACTCTTGTCCTGTCCAGTCCACTTGTGTCCCCAAAAACCTCTTCCTTTCACTCTCCCCCAGCCCCACCTTTCCCTACCACCTCATTCTCCAAAGATTTGTCCTCTCTCTCCTTTCCTCTACTATCTCCTCTCCTCCTCTCCTCCTCTCCCCCTCTCATCCTCTCCTCCTCTCCTGCTCTCCTCCTCTCCCCCTCTCCTCCTCTCCTTCTCTCCTGCTCTCCCCTTCTCTTTTTGACAAAGCCTTGAATAGAACCTAACAAATCCAATTTTTTATTTTCCAGGTACAGTATCTGCCAGCCCAAAGACCTCGCTCTCTCCCCTCTCTCCCCCGGCCCAATCCTCTCCCCTGCCCCACCCCTCTCCCCTGTGCCCATCCTCCCCGAGACCACCCTATCCTGCACCAAAACACTGGAGGGTCTCTCCCTTTCCAAGACGACCCAGGACAAGCACTCCTTCACTCCGTTGCGGCCCCTAGCCAACCCCCCAACCAAGCGGAAGCTGCTGTCCCGGAGCCATGGGGCCACTGGGGCCCAGCAGGGTTACTTCAGCGGGCCCCAGCGGTGGCTCAGGGGCCACAGCGACAGCCACACAGGGTCCCTGTCTGAGGGGGTCTATACCAGGCAGAGGGACCCAGACCTGCCCACCCTGCCCCTGGATCTCCCATCCCCACAAGCGGAGACATATGCTATTCATGCTTCCTGTGTCCTGGAAGGCCGGAGGGGGGGACAGAGGGAGCCCAGGCCCCATATCAGGACAATCTTTGTGGAACCGTGTAAGGAAACGTCGCCTGAGAACAGGGGCTGTGGAGAGGGGGAGAGAGGGATGGAGGGGAAGGGAGGGATGGAGAGAGGGGCAGGGGTGACGGTGATTGTGGCAGAGGAGGGGTCAGGAGAGCAGGGGTATGAAGGAGCGACAGCCCAGGATCTGGACTCAGATGACCAAACGAACACACAGGTGTCAGAGATCCTCAGCAGCAAGCTCTAGGATTGGACAATTGTTCGGCAAGGCGCTCCAGGATTGGACGATGCTCAGTAACAAGCTTTTGAACGATTGGACAAAGGCTATTTTATGACAGTTGGATGGAGGAATATCGTTTTGGCGCGTTGCATACAGTACATATCCCTCATCCCTGTGTCCAAACTGATACTGATGCCCCTTTCCCTGTCTGTTTGTCTCTGTGTTTGGTTGTGTGGGTCTCTATCTTTCTTTTATCCCTTTCTCTTTCTCTCTATCCTTCAAATTACTTTGGACAGGCATGCTGAACTGAACTGACTCTAGCATGTTTCGCTCTGAGCTCGTGCACGTGTGTAGCTCACAGACTAGACAACCCTTGCTCTCTCAGTAGAATGTACTAGAGACTCAGGTTGCTGGCCAACTGTCTGAACTGTTAACTCAGAACCAAGCCAAGGCTCCAACTGTTATGACCTATAATCAATGCAACATGACATCGCTGTCGGATAAAAACATAATCTCCAAAACAGAAACTTTAAAGAATATTTTATTTTTCTCCAATTAACGAAAATACAATTATGAAACTTCAGAAGTATTTTGAATACATTTTCTTTGTCCTAGAGTCATGAAAGGAAGTTACTGCTTTCAACACATGTAAAACATGAAAATTGCCAAAAATTGCGTTACGATGTTTTCATCCGACAGCGACGATGAATTAAAGCACTGCTTTACCTTTGCACTTGAATCTGTGTTGATGACTAACAATGGCTCGAAGTTGCTATTTCAATTGATGGGTATTCATTATACATTGACACCTTACATATTAGACGTGTGGACACACGATACAAGCCTTATGTTTCTCTATGTTTCTCAGCATGGGTTTATAGGCATTTCCCCACTAACAGTGAATGTACTGTCATGGTTTAAAGTTGGTTTTCTGCGGTAATTAATTATGTGTCATTACCATCATGCTAAGCTGCTTGATTCTATTTGGTTCTTTTGTGGATCTGTTACAATGAAAACTCAACCGGAGTATCATTCAGAATGACAGTGATGTTCTTCATACACTAAAACAGTAACTTTTCCCACTTTTCTCGGACTAAGAACATAATCTGAAGACCAGCCTTCAATATCTGCATAGTATACAGTAAGTAGTAAACAGTTATGAATCCGAAAGCGTACTGTCGATTTACGCTAGTTGCCCCCACGCCTAGTTCTGATAAGCCCATCGTTAGGAATACTGATGATGACGAGAGTATTAAACATTCCACAGCAAGCTGCAGTGAATTCCAATATTATAGCCCCTATATCCCTATAAGTATTTTTGTACTCTCTATTTTAAAATGTTAATAACTTGCTATTTTGCATTGAATGCCTACCATTCGTATTGTACGTGAGTCAAATGATGTATTATTTTGTTGGCATGGACTTGTTTTGTGTGGACTCTAGCTTATGTCCAGTTTGAGTTTGTGCCCCCCTTGGTTTGGCATGAGAAGGTCAATGGTTAGAGGTCAGGGGTCATGGACAGGTGGGGTCAGAGGTTAGAGACTTGAGTTACACAAAAACAGTCTGCACTTTGCATCCTGGACTTAAGTAGCCAGAAAGTGATTTGTGGTGTGAAGTTATGTTTCTATGACACTTTAAGGGTTGTTTTGAACTAAGTTGAATCATGAACACTGTAGCTTTGTGTTCTTATCCTATGTTCTCTGGTACAGAGTATTATACCTTCTATTGTAGTATTACTTTATATTACTCTCTAGAGTATTATATTCTCTGGTAGAGATACATACAGAGTATTAGAATCATGTTATTAAAGTAACATTTCCAGGATCAGCTAATGATTGTGCTCATATCAGAGGTTTAACACATCATGGACTATATCATACTAAATTGCACTTTCAACATATATGTCTTGTTTTTTCATTTGAATTCTATGATACATCAAGCTAATTCCCAAACAATACCTTTATGGTTTTATCAAAGCCACGTTGCACTGGTAAGAGGGACACCTTGAGCTAGCTTTTCAGTATTTTAACATTGCAGATAATTATAAAACCTAATTTAAATTTAATGTACTGATCGAGGGCAGCTTTATCGGTAACTATTGTAAAACAAATTGTTGCATTATTGGAATATTAATATGACTTGTTGAAGTTTATTGTTGCATCAACAGGCCGGTTGGTTTTCCACTATACAGTATATATTTGCAACAATGTTTTTATCCATTAGGAAAATATGTAGCTAGTAATTATTGTGTTCTCACTTGACAGTGTTTAAGTCACCTGTGCATTTACAGTCATGTCGTCTTTAAACCACCTCCAAATGACCAAATTCACTAATGCTATTGTCTTAAGTGTTGGGCTTTGGGTTTGGGGCTAGGCCTACTACCGAATTTACCAGTTAATGTATATTTCCTCAGGAGTAAAAGCATAATTTGTCGCTATGAAATATTGAATATTACTATTTTATTGTCCTATTTATTTTGCTATCTGTGTCTCCCCACTTCCACCTGTTTCTATCAGTCATTAGGCTATTAGTTTGTGGTCTAACAAGCGACTAGGCCGCATCAGATCAGTCTCAATGCCTTTATACCATGTGCACATAGTGAGTGGGCCAAAATCAAGAGGGGTCATCATATCTGTATATTTTTGCATTTCCTGATAAAATGTATGAACTATCATAGTTTCTTAAATGAAAATAAGGCTAATATGTTTGTGGTTGGGGTGAGGATGATGTAAGTCCTAAAATCAACAAAGTTCCTATAATGGTTTGTTTATTTTCTTCCTGGCTTGTTGCAATGCCATCTCTGTCTGGGCCTACCTTACGGTGGCAGATGGATGTGTTTGACCAGTTTAAATAATAAACCTTTCCCTTGTGGATGTTGTGTACAACACTGCCTCTGTCTGTCACTCTTCTCTCACTGCATTGACTAGTGAAGTCACTTCAAGGAGTGCAGACAGAACATATTGTACAGTCCTTTATTGACGATTCTACTATATTCTAATGAGAATAGCACTTTATCAGTCTGTAGAATGCCAGAATGGTTTTATCTCTCCAAGTAGCAGCTCAAGAGAGAGTACTGTGAGTGAGTGGAGTTCTCTCACCTTCTTCTACCCCTCCTCTCCTCCTCCCCCCTACTCTCCTCTGCAAAATGTTGTGATGAGAAAGAGAGGGGTGGGGTGGAGATATGAAGAGCGAGAGAATGGATGCAGATGTTTTATTGACAGGTATTGTCTGCTGCCAATGGCCATGCGGGGAGAGAGGGAAAAAGAGGGAGCGAGAAGCCAAGAAAGAGAGTGAAGTGACTTCATACAGCATTGGGATTATTAGATCATTATGGCATTAATCCCCAGGAGATTGAATTAAAACATAATTAAAACGGCAGCACAGAAATTAGTTCATTTGAGGATAAGAGATATATGGTTTGATATTATCACAGTGCTAGCTGTGCCACTAGAAATCCTGGTTCGAATCCAGGCTCTGTCGTAGCCGGCCGCGACCGGGAGACCCATGGGGCGGCGCACAATTGGCCCAGGGTAGGGGAGGGAATGGCCGGCAGGGATGTAGCTCAGTTGGTAGAGCATGGCGTTTGCAACGCCAGGGTTGTGGGTTTGATTCCCACGGGGGGCCAGTATAAAAATAATGTCAAAAATATATATATATATACATTGCTCACTAACTGTAAGTCGCTCTGGATAAGAGCGTCTGTAAAATGTTTGCTGTTCTGTCTTTATCCATCTTTGATTCAAAAAGCCACCAGTGGAACTAGTATATTGGACAAAAATATGAATGCAACATGCAACAATTTCAAAGATTTTACTAAATTACAGTTCACATAAGGAAATCAGTCAATTGAAATAAATAAATTAGGCCCTAATCTATGGATTTCACGTGACTGGGAATACAGATATGCATCTGCTGGTCACAGATACCTTAAAAAAAGGTAGGGGCATGGATCAGAAAACCAGTCAGTGTCTTGTGTGACCACCATTTGCCTCATGCTGTTGACACATCTCCTTCGCATAGAGTTGATCAGGCTGTTGATAGTGGCCTGTGGAATGTTATCCCACTGGCGGTGCGAAGTTGCTGGATATTGGCGGGAATTGGAACACGCTGTCATACACGTTGACCCAGAGCATTCCAAACATGCTCAATGGGTGACATTTCTGGTGAGTATGCAGGCCATGGAAGAGCTGGGACATTTTCAGCTTACAGGAATTGTGTACAAATCCTTGCAACATGGGGCCATGCATTATCATGCTGAAACGTGAGGTGATGGCAGCGGATGAATGGCACGACAATGGGCCTCAGGATCTCGTCAAGGTATCTCTGTGCATTCAAATTGCTATTGTTGTACGTAGCTTATGCCTGCCCATACCATAACCCCACCGGCTTGTGGTAGAGAAATGAACATTAAATTCTCTGGCAACATCTCTGGTGGACATTCCTGCAGTCAGCATGCCAATTGCACGCTCCCTCAAAACTTGAGACATCTGTGGCATTGTGTTGTGTGACAAAACTTCACATTTTAGAGTGGCCTTTTATTACATTTACATTTTAGTCATTTAGCAGACACTCTTATCCAGAGCGACTTACAGTTAGTGAGTGCATACATTTTCATACTGGCCCCCCGTGGGAATCGAACCCACAACCCTGGCGTTGCAAGCGCCATGCTCTACCAATTGAGCTACACGGGACTATTGTCCCCAGCACAAGGTGCACCTGTGTAATGATCATGCTGTTTAATCAGCTTCTTGATATGCCACACCTGTCAAGTGGTTGGATTATCTTGGCAAAGGAGAAATGCTCATTAACAGGGATGTAAACAAATTTGTTCACAAAATTTGAGAGAAAAACCTTCATGTGCGTATGGTAAATTTATGGGATCTTTATTTCAGCTCATGAAACATGGGATCAACACTCATTTATATTTTTGTTCAGTGTTCATTTTTGTTCATTGAGTGTGATGTACAATTTATATACAAAAGTATGTGGACACCCCTTCGAATTATTGGATTCGGCTATTTAAGCCACACCCCATTGCTGACAGGTGTATACAATCGAGCACACAGCCATGCAATCTCCATAGACAAACATTGGCAGTAAAATGGCCTTACTGAAGAGTTCAGTGACTTTCAACGGGGCACCATCATAGGATGCCACCTTTCCAACAAGTCAGTTCGTCAAATTTCTGCCCTGTTAGAGTTGCCACTGTAAGTGCTGTTATTGTGAAGTGGAAACGTCTATGAGCAACAACGGCTCAGCCGCGAAGTGGTAGGCCACACAAGCTCACAGAACGGGACCGCCGAGTGCTGAAGCGCATAGCGCGTAAAAATCGTCTGTCCTCGGTTGCAACACTCACTACTGAGTTCCAAACTGCCTCTGGAAGCAAGGTCAGCACAATAACTGTTTGTCGGGAGCTTTATGAACTGGGTTTCCATGGCCGAGCAGCCGCACACAAGCCTAAGATCAACATGCGCAATGCCAAGCGTCGGCTGGAGTGGTGTAAAGCTCGCCACCATTGGATTCTGGAGCAGTGGAAACCCTTTTCTGGAGTGATGAATCACACTTTACCATCTGGCAGTCCGACGGAAGAATCTGGGTTTCGCGGATGCCAGGAGAACGCTACCTGCCCCAATGCATAGTGCCAACTGTAAAGTTTGGTGGAGGAGGAATAATGGTCTGGGGCAGTTTTTCATGGTTCGTGCTAGGACCCTTAGTTCCAGTGAAGGGAAATCTTAATGCTACAGCACATTCTAGACGATTCTGTGCTTCCATCTTTGTGGCAACAGTTTGGGGAAGGCCCTTTCCTGTTTCAGCATGACAATGCCCCCTTGCACAAAGCGAGGTCCATACAGAAATGGTTTGTCGACATCGTTGTGGAAGAACTTGACTGGCCTGCACAGAGCCCTGACCTCAACCCCATCGAACACCTTTGGGATGAAATGGAACTATGAACCAAGCCTAATCGCCCAACATCAGTGCCTGACCTCACTAATGGTCTTGTGGCTGAATGGAAGAAAATCCCTGTAAATGTTATTTTCTTTCTTTGTACCTATAGCTTCTTTATTTATTTGATATTCTTCAATCATCTTGGCATTAATCCGCAGAATATTGAATTAAAACATAATTAAAACAGCAGCAGAGACATTAGTTCATCTGAGGACATGAGCACATTCATAATGTATCCTTCTGTCTCCTGAGTGGCGCAGTGGTCTAAGGCACTGCATCGCAGTGCTAGCTGTGCCACTAGAGATCCTGGTTCGAATCCAGGCTCTGTCGCAGCCGGCCGCGACTGGGAGACTCATGGGCGGCGCACAATTGGCCCAGTGTCGTCCAGGGTAGGGGAGGGAATGGCTGGCAGGGATGTAGCTCAGTTGATAGAGCATGGCATTTGCAACGCCAGGGTTGTGGGTTTGATTCCCACGGGGGGCCAGTATGAAAAAAATATATGTATTCACTAACTGTAAGTCGCTCTGGATAAGAGCGTCTGCTAAATGACGTAAATGTTCTGTCAGTCTTACAGCCCTAAGCCTGTGCTGTGTGCTTTCTATTCTGCATTGATTGGCCTTGATCTTGGTAGCCTTCAAACAAACCATGAGACCACAGCATTTACAGAAAGTGGAACTGCATTCTATAGACTTCCTATACACACTAAAAAATGAGGGTTCCTCAAGGGTTCTTTGTGAAAGGTGGTGGTTCTAATTTATGTGGAACCATAATGACTCAAATAACCCTTTGAGCTCTTCAGTGGTTCTTTACAGTTTGCAAAAGGGGTTCTTTGCTATTTTGGTGAAAACTCAAATGTATATATTTGCATTTACATTTACATTTTAGTCATTTAGCAGACGCTCTTATCCAGAGCGACTTACAGTTAGTGAATACATCTTTTTTTTTTTTTTTTATACTGGCCCCCCGTGGGAATCGAACCCACAACCCTGGCATTGCAAACGCCATGCTCTATCAACTGAGCTACATCCCTGCCGGCCATTCCCTCCCCTACCCTGGACGACGCTGGGCCAATTGTGCGCCGCCCATGAGTCTCCCGGTCGCGGCCGGCTGCGACAGAGCCTGGATTCGAACCAGGATCTCTAGTGGCACAGTTAGCACTGCGATGCAGTGCCTTAGACCACTGCGCCACTCAGGAGTACTACGGGGGCGTGGTTTGCTCACAGTGTAACCTTGAGGTGCTAAGTAGAACCGTATCAGGTTTTTCAGTCTTTCCCCATGGGGAACCCTTTTTGGTGCTAGGTAGAACCCTTTGCAGAGGGTTCTACCCGCCTTACTTGCATATTTTTATGACAATACATTACAAATATCATTAGGCCTTTCTTTCAGGGCCTAGTTATACCCTAGCACAATGGTAGAAACTTCTGGTTTACATGCCACACCAGGCCTGCAAGTCACATTATGCTGGCTTGCAAAGTGATGTTTAATTCCTTTTGGAATCCAGCCAGAGTGAGGATCAGTGTTGCCAACTATTTTTCTGTGAGAATCACTATTGGCTCCTTGATTTGTTGCTAGATGACTCTGTTCATCACGCGGACAGGCACAAAGAACTCTCAGGGAAACAAAGATGGAGGGGTATGTCTCATGATTAACAACTCATGGTTTGATTGTGGTAACGTACAGGATCTCAAGTTTTGTTCTCCTGATCTGGAATACCTCACCATCAATTGCCGACCGCATTACCTCCCGTAATAATTTTCTACGGCAGAAATTTAAGCAGGAAGCACCCGTGGTAAGGACTGTTCAACATTGATCTGACCAATCGGAATCTATGCTTCAAGATTGTTTTGATCACGTGGACTGGGATATGTTCGATGTATACACTGAGGCTAGTTAAGGATCTCAATCTCACCTGATTTCCTAGACCAGAGATCATCAACTAGATTAAGCCGCGGGGCGATTTCTTCTTGAGCGGATGGTTAAAGGGCTGGAACATAATTACAAATCATTTTTAGACTGCAAATTGACCCCAAGAAGCCCAAACAGATATAATATTTGACTAAAACATAATAATTTCAAACCTTGCTTACATTTGCATATGATCACATACTGTAGCTCACTCTAATATATATACTACTGTACATACAGTATAATTTATAGTATATCCTAGTAATTAATCCGCTGTAGATACGTATAGATTGCATTTAGATTACTGTTACAGTGCTTTTGTGTTGTTAATTGGATTCGTTCCGGCATTTCTTAATTTCTTTCTTTTTACATTTTGGATTATGTTTGTATTGTTTTTGTATTGCTAGGTATTAGTACTGCACTGTTGGAGCTAGAAACACAAGCATTTCGCTGCACCTGCGATAACATCTGCAAATCTGTGTACGCGATTTGATGACATTTTGCCATTGCGGTGACAACGTCACAGCACCAATTTGCCTTACCGCCGCACAGCTGCGGTTCCCGATGTAGCATTTTCGCCCCTCCGTCACCCGCTACACACCCCCTTCCCTTGTACTTCTCTGTCTGTGTGTGCACCGTTGCTGTGACTTCTGTTGCTCAGCCAGCTTCTCCCACTCTCGTTTGCGGCAGAATTGAGTGGGAAAAGTCGCTAAATGCTATCAAAACCATAGAAACCCTCGGTGTCAAAACTCCCCAAAGGCAGCATGAAAAGTAGCTGAAATTGCTTTCACCAATAAAAGTCGCTGAAGGGGTCTGAAAACTCAATCAATACAGCGACAAAGTCGCTAAATTGACAACACTAGTGGGGATATCCAACAATTTGAACTTTTAATCACCTCAACCTGCATTCGGAATGACTGCCAGGGTAGGGAAGAATGGAAAATGAGACTATGTAAATAATTTAAACTGGAACAACCATCTCAGTAACGGGTGCAATAAATCCATGGATTAGTTTAGAAAAATGTTATTTATCTTTCCATACCAGTCAATTAAATCAAATTGTATTTGTCATATGCGCCGAATACAACAAGTGTAGTGTTTACCATGAAATACTTACTTACGAGCCCTTTCCCAACAATGCAGTTAAAAAGTAAGACAATTTACAAATAGATCAAAAGAAAAATACTAACACAAAAAATAACACAATAAAATAATAACGAGGGTACACAATAAAATAATAATGATGCTATATACAGGCTATATACAAGGAGCACCAGTACCGAAGTAGTTGGGGTGAATGATTGAGGTAATATGCAGTTTTGGTTAGGTGATTGATAGAAGTACTAAGCACATGTAGGGGGTAAAAAGCAGAAAGTCTGGGTAGCCGTTTAATTAACTGTTCAGCAGTCTTATGGCTTTGGGGTAGAAGCTGTTCAGGAGCCTTTTGGTCCCAGACTTGGTGCTCCGGTACCGCTTGCCGTGCGGTAGCAGAGAGAACAGACTGTGACTTGGGTGGCTGGAATCTTTGACAATTTTTAGGGCCTTCCTCTGACACAGCCTAGTGTAGTCCTGAAAGGCAGGGAGCTCGGCCCCAGTGATATACTGGGCCATACGCACTACTCTCTGTAGCGCCTTGCGATCGGATGCCGAGCCACACCAAGAGGTGATGCAGCCAGTCAAGATGCTCTCAATGATGCAGCTGTAGAACTGAGGGCCCATGCCAAATCTTTTCAGCCTCCTGAGGGGGAAGAGGCATTTTCGTGACCTCTTCACGACTTTGTTGGTGTGTTTGTACCATGATAGGTCCTTAATGATGTGGACACCGAGGAACTTGAAGCTCTCGACCGTCACCACTACAGCCCCGTCGATGTGAATGGGGGCGTGTTCAGCCCTCCGTTTCCTGTAGTCCACCATCAACTCCTTTGTCTTGTTGAGGTAGAGGTTGTTGTCCTGGCATCACACTGCCAGATCTCTGACCTCCTCCTTGTAGGTTGTCTCATCGTTGTCGGTGATCATGCCTACCACCATCGTGTCATCAGAAATCTTAATGATGGTGTTGGAGTCATGTGCGGTCATTCAGTCGTGGGTGAACAGAGAGTACAGGAGGCTAAGCATGCACCCCTACATTCTCACGTAGGTGTTCCTTTTTTCCAGGTGGGAAAGGGCAGTGTGGAGTGCAACAGAGATTGCATCATCAGTGGCTCTGTTGGGGCGGTATGCAAATTGGAGTGGGTCTAGGGTTTCTGGGATAATGGTGTTGATGTGAGCCATGACCAGCCTTTCAAATCATTTCATGGCTACAGATGTGAATGTGATAGTCATTTAGAAAGGTTACCTTGGCGTTCTTGGGCACGGGGACTATGGTGGTCTGGTTGAAAATGTCAGTGAAGACACTTTCTAGCTGGTCAACGCATGCTCTGAGTAATCTGTCACTACGGCTTTGTTAACCTGTTTAAAGGTCTTACTCACATCGGCTACGGAGAGCGTGATCACACAGTCGTCCGGAACAGTTGGTGCTCTCAAGCATGGTTCAGTGTTGCTTGCCTCGAAGCGAGCATAGAAGGCATTTAGCTCGTCTGGTAGGCTCCCGTCACTGGGCACCGTGATAGTTTGCCAGCCCTGCCACATCCGACGAGCATCAGGGCCGGTGTAGAAGGATTCGCTTTGCCTGTTTGATGGTTCGTCGGAGGGCATGGCAGGATTTTTTATAAGCGTCCAGATTTGTGTCCTGCTCCTTGAAAGCAGCAGCTCTAGCCTTAAGCTCAGTGCGGATATTGCCTGTAATCCATGGTTTATGGTTAGGATATGTACGTACGGTCACTGTGGGGACTACTAATAATTAATGAAGCCAGTGACTGCTGTGGTAAACTCCTCAATGCCATCGGATGAATCCCGGAACATATTCCAATCTGTGCCAGCAATACAGTCCTGTAGGTTAGCATCCGCTTCATCGGACCACTTCCGTATTGAGAGCATCACTGGTACTTCCTGTTTGAGTTTTGACTTGTAAACAGGAATTAAGAGGATGGAGTAATGGTCAGATTTGCGGAGGGCGAGGCAGAGCTTTGTATGCGTCTCTGTGTGTAGAGTAGAGGTGATCTAGTTGCACAGAGGAAAAAAGTCCCCGGCCACTAGGAGCGCCGCATCTGGGTGAGCATTTTCTTGTTTGCTTACGGCCTTATACAGCTCGTTGAGTGTGGTCTTAGTGCCAGCATCGGTTTATGGCGGTAAATAGACAGGTACAAAAAAATATAGATGAAAACTCTCTTGGTAAATAGTGTGGTCGACAGCTTATCATAAGGTAGAACCTTGAGACTTCCTTAATATTAGAGATTGTGCACCAACTGTTTTTGACAAAGAGACCCCAACCCCCCACCCCTCCCCTTAGCTGTTCTGTCCTGCCAGTGTATAGAAAAACCAGCTAGATTTATATTTATCATGTCCTTGTTAAGCCACGACTCGGTGAAACATAGGATATTACAGTTCTTCAGATCACATTGATAGTCTCAAATGGAGCTCATCCAGTTTATTTTCCAATGATCGCCAATAGAACGGAGGTTAATGGCGATTTATCCACTCCCCGTCGTGGTCTCGTTAGATATCCCACACGCCGACCTCTATAGCGCCACCTCCACCTCTTCCGAGTAATGGGGATTTGGGCCTGGTCTGGGATGAGCATTATGTCCTTCACCTCCGATTCATTGAAATAGAAGTCCTCAATCCAAATCAAGGTTAGTAATCACTGTTTTGATGTCCATAAGCTCTTTTCGGTCATATAAAACGATGTCCAAAACATTATGTACCAAAAAAGTTAGGATCAGCGGAAAAAACCCCACACAAAATAGCACAATCGGTCAGGAGCCTGTAAAACGGCGGCCATCCCCTCCGGCGCCATTACAGCATAAGATTAAAGGTCCCGAACAGTGAAAATTATGTTTTTCATCAAATTGGAAGATATTTGGATGAAACCAGTTTATAGTAGGTTGACCCAAGTATGAAACATTCCTGTAGCTGGTACATTGACAAAGTTGCAACGTCACGTATTGCCGGACATTTTATACGCCTTATAATCGTAACTAATTTAAATATGTAACGCCTTAAAACCGTCATCACATATTGGCATCATACGGCTTTGTTTACAAACCGTAAGATAGCTCAAGCAGAACATGGTAGAACGATAACTAACCCCTTTTCATCTGTGTTGTGACTTTTAGCTAGCTTACCAGCATGCCTAAAAAAGCACACTGTGTTGTGACTGGATGCCATATTGTTAATTTAACATTACACTATTTTCCGAAGAATGAAGACATCCGACAGCAGTGGCTGCTTTCGTTTCGGGTGGACAGGCTGTACCGAAAATTACAATCATGTCACACGTGTGCAGTGCACATTTTTAGTGAACATTGGATGTGTCTTGCCAGGAAGCTAATCCTGAAAACGGATGCTGTACCATCATTAACAGTGGATCAGTGGATCTTGCAAGCGCTGGCCATAACGTAAGTATCAGAGTTCGATGAGTCTGACACGGTAGCCAACATTTTGGGGGGCTCGGGGGGCTAACGTTAGATAATGCAACTGTAACTGTGGCTGCTTTGACTTGTGAATGGTATATTTTCTGTAACACACCTGATAGTCACTATATGGTTTTGGTTCTTCCATCCCTAAGCTCCCTACATTAAGTCTGAGAACTGCCAGCACACAGCTGACATGAAGGAATGTTGTCCACAAAAGGAGTTGCGGTGTGTATAGTATTTGTAATTTACCCCTAAAATTCATATTTTGCCATTCCATTGTGTGGGTTTTTGTCTTACAGTTGATGTAGCTTGTGTCATTGGGGCTAATCATGATGATTAGCCCCAAGCTGTAATGATCAACATTTTAGACAATTCAACATCTACTCTGTCTGCGCAGCTTCCGAGGCAACCACCGCAGCAGGAATGCTGTGAACAGAATCAGCTTTCCCAAGGCAAAGAAGGGGGAATATGATGTGAAGACACACCCAACATACTGTAAGTCATAGCATTTCAGGCACACACATTCCAAATACAAACATTGAAAAGTTACACCAAAAAGTGCACAACCAAATATAGTATATTTCAAATTGAGTACTTCAATAACACCAGAAAACACATTGTAGAATGAGTAGATCACTACATAAATGAATTGATGACTGAAGCCAAGTGGGTAACAGAAGTCTGCTTGATTGAAGCGGGGTACATTGGACCCCCTCTTCTCCCGCTCCCCTCCCCATCAATCTCTGTAGTTGGTTGCATTTCCTAAAGCCCAAGTAATTCACTTTTAACATGGTATGATATAACATTTTGTTACTTTGTATTGTTTTTTTCAAGCATTCGGTGTTACATGAGTGTTACAAATTGTACGAATCAATGGGGTCCTGTAGAGCGGCCTGGTGCCTAAATTAGGTTTATGGCTCTAATATTTTTTTTCTGTCAAATGATGTCTCACCATTATTTCTCACCTTTATTTCTCACCAGTGTTCATGTTGATCAATATTTTGGCTATGCTGGCCTATTGTAAATGATCAAATAAATGTATGATCAATACATAACATGGTCGTGGTTTTAAGTGTTTTACTCTACACAGAGTACAAATAATCACACTCAACTCTGGTTATTAACACCAACACTGGGATTATTTTACACCACTGAGTGTTAAATTAACTCTTTACAGAGTTCATTCAACTCTTGAATCAACACTAGAAATGTAACACTGAAAAATCAACACTAGGTAAAAATGGCCAATTTGCTGAGTACAATACACTGCTGGTTCACTCAGACACACTTCTATTCTCCTACACTCTGCTCAATAAATAACAACAAATACTAATTTGAAATAAATAAATCATGGCAAATATATCAACTATTTCAGTCCTGTGTAAAATGATTAAGGGAATACCAGATACATGTACAAATACATACATTTACAACACAGGTTGGTGGCACCTTAATTGCGGAGGACGGGCTTGTGGTAATGGCTGCAGCGGAATTGGTGGAATGGTATCAAATACATGGTTTCCATGTGTTTAATGCCGTTCCGGACATTAATATGAGCTGTCCTCCCCTCAGAAGCCTACTGTGATGTAGAAATATTCCCATATAGGTACAGTTTTCATATAAATACACTGAGGTAAACACTAATGCCCAGGCACTATTTAAAAGAATTAAAAAATACAATACAAAAGCTTATTCCGATTCTGAAGGGTTCTATGTAGAACCTTTCTTGCCTTCCAAAGGATCCTTCTTGCCTTCCAAAAATCATCAAAGAACGCTTTCTTAGAAAAATGGTTCTTAGGATGACATTTTTTCTAGGTAGAACCCTTTGATTACGAAGAACCCTCATCTTCTAAAAAAGGTTCTTCAGATGAAAACGGTTATTGGCAGAACCCTATCCCTCCACAAAGAACCCTTTTGGAACCCTTTTGGAACCCTTTTTCTAAGAGTGTACAGCGCGTCAAACTTATTCCACAGAGGGCAGAGTGTCTGCGAGTTTTCACTCCTCCCTTGCACTTGATTGATGAATTTAGGTAACTGATTAGTAAGGAACTTGAATGAAAGGGAAAACCAAAAACCAATGGACACTAGACCCTCCATGGAATGAGTTTGACACCCCTGGTGTACAGTATACAGTGTATGGACTATCCAATCCGAATTGCGCGATGGCTCGATTGATATGTAAAGGCAATGTTCCCGCGTTGGCGGAGACTGCATTCACGGTAAATTCTGCACATGTCGGCTCAATCGGAAATTATCTTTACATTTCTATCGTGCAATCTGCAACGCGATACAGATTGAATAGATCCCTTATTTAGCATAAGTGGCTGAGAACACATTATCTTTTACAATAACAACCTAGTAGATCTTAATTTATGCTACTGTCCCCAGCTGAGGGGAGCTTAGGGGCCAGATATATCAAGCATCTCAGAGGATGAGTGCTGATCTAGGATCAGTTTTGCATAAAAATCTGATTATTATGGACAGGGAGGACCCAAATCTACAGGAGCCCAGGAATGCCACCACAGCCCACTCCCTACTCAACACCCATCTCCCCGCTCCACACCCCACTCCCTGCTCCACAACCCTCTGCCTGCTCCACACCCCTTTCCCTGCTAAACACCCCTCCCTGCTCAAAACCCCTCTCCCTGCTCCACACCAGTCCCCCTGCTCCACACCCCTCTCCCTGCTCAACACCCTTCTCTCTGCTCAACACCCCGCTCCCTGTTCAACACCCGTCTCCCTACTCAACACCCCTCTCCCTGCTCCACATCAGTCTCTCTGCTAAACACCCCTCTACCTGCTGGCGGGTAGCACAGTGTTCGGTAGTTAGGGGGACCGGGTTGGGACGCCATGTGGGAGTGTGTGATGGTGGGGTGTGAACCAACTGGAATCTCACACCACTGTTGGCAGGGAATATTCCCGTTGGAGCAGCTCGGAGCACTGGGGAGCACCGATCCAAGCCACAGGATCGCGGTCCGAGAGCTGCCCTCGCTAGCTGCCGAGCCGACGGTGGTTGGCACTCTCACAGTGGCCTGTCAGAAAAAGGACTGCATCTATCTATCTATCTATATATATATCTATCTATCCCTTCATCAATCTGTCTCTCTATCCATCCGTCTCGCTACCTTCGCAAGGTCATGGGCAGAGCAGCAGACAATGCTTGGCAGTAAGAGGTCTGCATACTGTACATTTTCTCTCTCTGTTTCTTTTTCACTCCCTTTCTCTCTCACACACTCACTATTCATCGCTCTATCCATCTCAATGCAAGACAATGCATTGAAAAACAATTCCATGAATTTCTGATTTTCAACCGGGCGTGATTCCCGAGAGAGAGGGAAGGAATTTGAAATAATGCAACTGAAGTAGTGTACCGTGAATCTAGTGTTTTTTTTATTATTATTATTATTATTATATATTTGGTCAGGTTGAGAGAGAGAGAGAAAGGGGTGGAAGACAGAAACAAAAAGAGTGCTACTCTTTGTTTGTGTCTCTCTTTGTGTGTGTGTGTTCAGTGTGTGGGTGTGCATGCGTGCATGTGTGTTTATGAACTGACCCTTGGCTGCCACCCTGAAGCCTTCGCACCCAAATGGACCGTCCAAATTGCCCTGTTGTCAGACCATCAAAGGTCTGCGAGGGGAATTACACAAAAACAAACAAATGACGTTTCTATCTTTATCTAGGGTCACAAAAGTAGCAAGTAAGTACTCTCTCTCGACCTGGGAGGCCTGTTGATTCACCATTAAGATTAACAAGACTTTGTATTTGAACATCAGAGCACACATGTACTGTATTTTGGTGTGTGTGGCTGGTGTGTGTGTGTATTGTGTGTGTCTGTGCATGTGTGCATGCATGTGTACGTGCGGGCGTCCATTGTGTGTGTAATATTGCCGGCCACTGCTTCAGACGACTTGTCCACAGCGGCCAGTGATCTACTGCGCCGGGCTGTATCACAGTCATTCTCTGGAAAATCTAAGGAAAATCTGATTGAAAACATGTGGATCTCCATCCGTAGTGGAAAGAAGAGGGGGAAAAAACACACTCAAGGAGCAAATTGGAATATACGGAAAGTCGTAATGACTATGGAGCTTCGTTTGACGATAACGGAAGCTAATACTGGAGTTCTATACAGTGAGGGAAAAAAGTTTTTGATCCCCTGCTGATTTTGTATGCTTGCCCACTGACAAAGACATGATCAGTCTATAATTTTAATGGTAGGTTTATTTGAACAGTGAGAGACAGAATAACAACAAAAAAATCCTGAAAAACGCATGTCAAAAATGTTATCAATTGATTTGCATTTTAATGAGGGAAATAAGTATTTGACCCCTCTGCAAAACATGACTTAGTACTTGGTGGCAAATCCCTTGTTGGCAATCACAGAGGTCAGACGTTTCTTGTAGTTGGCCACCAGGTTTGCACACATCTCAGGAGGGATTTTGTTCCACTCCTCTTTGCAGATCTTCTCCTAGTCATTAAGGTTTCGAGGCTGACGTTTGGCAACTCGAACCTTCAGCTCCCTCCACAGATTTTCTATGGATTAAGGTCTGGAAACTGGCTAGGCCACTCCAGGACCTTAATGTGCTTCTTCTTGAGCCACTCCTTTGTTGCCTTGGCCGTGTGTTTTGGGTCATTGTCATGCTGGAATACCCATCCACGACCCATTTTCAATGCCCTGGCTGAGGGAAGGAGGTTCTCACCCAAGATTTGACGGTACATGGCCCCGTCCAGCAGAAAAACACCCCCAAAGCATAATGTTTCCACCTCCATGTTTGACGGTGGGGATGGTGTTCTTGGGGTCATAGGCAGCATTCCTCCTCCTCCAAACACGGCGAGTTGAGTTGATGCCAAAGAGCTCGATTTTGGTCTCATCTGACCACAACACTTTCACCCAGTTCTCCTCTGAATCAGATGTTCATTGGCAAACTTCAGACAGCCCTGTATATGTGCTTTCTTGAGCAGGGGGACCTTGCGGGCGCTGCAGGATTTCAGTCCTTCACGGCGTAGTGTGTTACCAATTGTTTTTTTGGTGACTATGGTCCCAGCTGCCTTGAGATCATTGACAAGATCCTCCCGTGTAGTTCTGGGGTGATTCCTCACCGTTCTCATGATCATTGCAACTCCACGAGGTGAGATCTTGCATGGAGCCCCAGGCCGAGGGAGATTGACAGTTATTTTGTGTTTCTTCCATTTGCGAATAATCGCACCAACTGTTGTCACCTTCTCACCAAGCTGCTTGGCAATGGTCGTATAGCCCATTCCAGCCTTGTGTAGGTCTACAATATTGTCCCTGACATCCTTTGGGAGCTCTTTGGTCTTGGCCATGGTGGAGAGTTTGGAATCTGATTGATTGATTGCTTCTGTGGACAGGTGTCTTTTATACAGGTAACAAACTGAGATTAGGAGCACTCCCTTTAAAGAGTGTGCTCCTAATCTCAGCTCGTTACCTGTATAAAAGACACCTGGGAGCCAGAAATCTTTCTGATTGAGAGGGGGTCAAATACTTATTTCCCTCATTAAAATGCAAATCAATTTATAACATTTTTTATATGCGTTTTTCTGGATTTTGTTGTTGTTATTCTGTCTCTCACTGTTCAAATAAACCTAGCATTAAAATTATAGACTGATCATTTCTTTGTCAGTGGGCAAACGTACAAAATCAGCAGGGGATCAAATACTTCTTTCCCTCACTGTACATGACAAAACATAGTTCTATACAATACAAAAATGTGTTGCCTCGTGCCACCATTTTGCCTGCACGTTGGCCACCTAAACCAGGTAATCACTTTGATTCAGCACTGACACGTTCGTTTAAAAGTTAGACTCAGTTTCACAATAGGCCTATACTGAAATAGTTACTTTGTTCTGCAATGGCTCAGTATGGTCAACAAAGTTAAAGCCATCATCTATGGGCAAATACAACCTATCATGTTAAGTTAACTGATTTACTAGACTTAAGCCCTTGGCTCCTTTAAAGCTGCAATCCTTAGTTGCTACATCCACTTTTGGACTTTATGAATTTATGAATTTATGATATACCATACCCATTGATTCTTGAAGAATATAACCTAGCAAAGCCTCATGAGCTTAGTTCAACTGTCCCACCCCATCAGACCCCAAGATATAACATTTTTTGTTTGTTTGTTTGTTTCTTACACATATATTTATTAGTTCCAAATAGGACTATCAACAATTACAGAAAAACATATTTTTTTTCAGACACATACAGTGCCTTGCAAAAGTATTCATCCCCCTTGGCGTTGTTCCTATTTTGTTGCATTACAACTTATCATTTAAATTGATTTTTATTTGGATTTCATGTAATGGACATACACAAAATAGTCCAAATTGGTGAAGTGAAATGAAAAAAATAACTTGTTTCAAAAAATTCAAAAAAATAAATAACGGAAAAGTGGTGCGTGCATATGTATTCACCCCCTTTGCTATGAAGCCCCTAAATAAGATCTGATGCAACCAATTACCTTCAGAAGTCACATAATTAGTTACATAAAGTCCACCTGTGTGCAATATAAGTGTCACATGATCTGTCACATGATCTCAGTATATATACACCTGTTCTGAAAGGCCCCAGAGTCTGCAACACCACTAAAGGGGCACCACCAAGTAAGCGGCACCATGAAGACCAAGGAGCTCTCCAAACAGGTCAGGGACAAAGTTGTGGAGAAGTACAGATCACTGCTAACCAAGATGGCGTAGCAGTGCGGTCGTGTTTTTTTCTGTGTCCTTGTGTAAATAGCCAGTTCTTTTAGTTTTTTGTCTATTTTGTATATATTTCTTAATTTTACTTTTCATTCTTTAACTAAATATACTTTCCTGCAACCTGCCTCACCCAACGTGGAAAGGATTCTATTATTTCTTTATAACTTTTATCAAGAACCTTAAGCTGAAACTAGTCTAGCTGCAACCGAATGGCTACTTGCTATTAGCCACCGTTAGCGTCTTCACCATTGTCCGTGGCCTGCACTACCCACCAGCCAGCTCTAGCTCTAGCCTGGACAATTTGTCGGCCAGTCTGCACAGCGTGCTATCGACCCAGAGCATATCGGATTTTCTGCCGGAATCACTGGACCCTAGCGCCGGATCATCGCAACCAGCTAGCTGCAACCAAATGGCTGTTGGCTAATTACCATTGCCCCTTAGCAAGCACCAGTTAGCCTTGAGCTAGCCTCGAGCCAGGCCCATCTCCCGGCTATCTACCTCTCTGTCAACCGGACGGGACATCCTAGTGTTGACACGGAGCCCCGCCGATCCAACACGACTATTTTGCAGATGAAATTGTCTGATGTGGTTTCAACAGGCTTCCCGTTACGACGTTGACCACGAAGATCCATCTGCTAGCCCCGGCCCGCTAGCACACACAAGCCGGGCCTCTTGCTCGCCAGTGCTGTAGCAGCCCCCAAACTACCTCCGAACTCTCCTATTGCTGTTCACCAGACCTTATGATAACTCAGCTATACAGCTGATGCCTGCTAGACTGTTCCTTTATACGGTACCGCATCCTGTTTATGTTTAGCCTCAGCCCAAACTTTGTCGCCATTACCAGCTGTTGTCTTAGCTCTCTCGAATAACACATGTGATTGCTTTATGCCTCTCTCCCATGTCAATATGCCTTGCTTATTGCTGTTTCGGTTATTTCTTATTGTACTATTTCACTGTAGAGCCCCCAGCCCAGCTCAACCTGCCTTAGACAGCTCCTTTGTCCCACCCCCCATACACGCGGAGACCGACTCAATCAGTGCCTCCAGTGATGCTATCTCTTTCATCGTTACCCAACACTTAGGTTTACCTCCACTGTACTCATATCCTTCCATATCCTTGTCTGTACATAATGCCCTGAATCTATTCTACAACGCCCGGAAATCTGCCCTCTGTACCCAACGCACTAGAAGACCAGTTCTTAAAGCCTTTAGCCGTCTCCTTATTCTACTCCTCCTCTGTTCCTCTGGTGATGTAGAGGTTAACCCAGGCCCTGTAGCCACCAGTATCACTCCTACTCCCCAGGCGTTATCATTTGTTGACTTCTGTAACCGTAAAAGCCTTGGTTTCTTGCACGTTAACATCCGAAGCCTCCTCCCTAAGTTTGAGTTATTCACTGCGTTAGCACACTCCGCCAACCCTGATGTTCTAGCAGTGTCTGAATCCTGGCTTAGGAAGGCCACCAAAAATTCAGAAATGTCCATCCCCAACTACAACATTTTACGTCTCGATAGAACTGCCAAAGGGGGTGGGGTTGCAATCTACTGTAGAGATAGAGCTCTGCAGGCTATCATACTATCCAGGTCTGTGCCCAAACAGTTTGAGCCTCTACTTCTAAAAATCCACCTTTCCAGAAATAAGTATCTCACTGTTGCCGCTTGCTACAGACCCCCCTCAGCCCCGAGCTGTGCCCTGGACACCATATGTGAACTGATTTCCCCCCATGTATCGTCAGAGTTCGTACTGCTTGGTGACCTAAACTGGGATATGCTTAACACCCCGGCCAACCTACAATCTAAACTAGATGCCCTCAATCTCACACAAATTATCAACGAACCTACAAGGTACAACCCAACATCTGTAAACATGGGCACCCTCATAGATATCATCCTTACAAATTTACCCTCTAAATCAGGGGTGTCAAACGTACGGCCCGCGGGCCGGATCAGGCCCGCAAACGGGTTTAATCTGGCCCGCGAGATGATTTTGAAAAAAATAATAATAAAAAAAAAAACTTTTTTTTTTTAAGTATAAAAATGCGCTGCAATTTTTCAATAAAATTAACTGCTGTTCCAATTGCGTCCACTGGATGGCGCAATAGCAATTGTGTTAAGCAAGCAAACTGTTTATACCGGGGCAGAGCAAGTAGGTCAAGCACGTGCAGCCAATGAGTTACTTTGTTTTGCCCGCGATATTTATTACGGCTTCTACTTTTAACATTATGTGCTTTGGCACCCTCATTGCCCCAATATGTATCTGTCAAAAAAGAGAAAAGTGGACGCAGAGTGCAGAGTGTTCCAAGAAAAATGGTCATCCTATTTAATCACGGAATTGAATGGGAAAGCTGTATGTTTGGTGTGTTCAGAGCATGTTGCAGTGCTGAAAGAATATAACCTTCGTCGCCACTATGTGAGTCTTCATGCCGACAAATATGACAACTTTCAAGGACAGCGGAGATGAGAGAAGGTGAATGAACTGTAGGCGGGTCTGAAGAAACAGCAGTCTGTGTTTACTCACAGCCGAGACATCAGTGACGCTGCAGTGAAAGCTAGCTACCTCATTGCTAATGAAATCGCAGTGGCTTCAAAACCATTTAGTGAGGGTGAATTTGTAAAAACATGCATGATGAAGGCAGCGGAGATTGTGTGCCCTGAAAAGCGGCAGGCTTTTGCAAATATCAGCCTAACAAGAAACACAGTTGCAGACAGGATTTCCGATCTTTCAGTGGATTTGGACAGCCAGTTGAAGCAAAAAGTAAAGTCATTTATTGCGTTTTCGGTTGCAATTGATGAAAGCACGGACATTACAGATGTTGAAAAAAAATTCATCCGCGGAGTTGATGACACATTGACCGTCACCGAGGAGTTCGTGGAGTTGGTGCCGATGACAGATACAACGACAGCAGCTGATATTTTTACCGCACTCGTCGGCGCGCTGCACAGGGTCGGAGTGGACTGGTCCCGCGCTGTCAGCCTGGCTACAGATGGTGCGCCCTCAATGATCAGGAAAAAAGCAGGCGTTGTGACAAAGTTCAGAGAGAAAGTGCAATCTGCAAATGGAGGACGTGATTTTTTGACTTTTCACTGTATTTTGCACCAGGAGGCTTTGTGTTGCAAGTCATTAAAGATGGATAACGTCATGAAGGTGGTCAGCCAAACTGTTAATTTCATCCGATCCAGAAGCCTGAATCACCGTCAGTTTGACAGCCTTCTCAGAGAGAAAGACCACATCTATGGCCTGCCATACCACACTGAGGTAAGATGGTTAAGCCGAGGTGCTGTGCTGAGGCGTTTCTTTGATTTACGAGAAGAAATTGAACAGTTCATGGAAGAAAAGGGCAAACCAGTGTTAGAATTTCATTCCGCAGAATGGATGCCGGACCTTGCATTTATGGTGGATGTTACAGAGCACCTGAATAACTTGAACAAACAGCTGCAAGGGCGCAACAAAGTTGTCACGCAGTATTATGACAGCATACGTTCTTTCAAGTTGAAGCTGTCATTGTGGGAGACGCAACTTGCCGGTGGTGATGCAGCTCACTTCCCCTGTCTGAAAAATGTGTGCGCGACCCAACATGTGGCAGACATGAAGCGGTTCAAAGATAAAATAACTGGACTGTTACGGGAGTTTGAGCAACGCTTTCAGATTTATGTTTATATGTTTTTATGTTGATGTGCTATTGTTTTTAATTGATTTTATTTTATTTGTATATTTAACCTATTCTTGACTCTGTGGTTCTTGCACTTGTTTGGGGAACAGGATTTCATTATTTGTATCTACATTTCTGCCTGAGAAATGACACCCTGATATAGTTCTGTGATCTGTGATATACTTCTGTGAATCACTGAGGCATTGTGTGTTTGTGTGTTCTTTGTCCTCAGAACTTTCAAATAACTTGAGGTGTTTTATGATTAATAGTGATGTTGTGCTTTTGGACACTGTCCTCAGGCTCCAGCTTTATGTTGTATGTTGATCGTATTAAAACAAAGAAAACAATCTGAAGTTGTTGTTTTTAAGTTATATATATACCATGATTTTTCCAGTCCGGCCCACTTGGGAATAGATTTTCCTCCATGTGGCCCCTGAGCTAAAATGAGTTTGACACCCCTGCTCTAAATACACCTCCGCTGTCTTCAACCAGGATCTCAGCGATCACTGCCTTATTGCCTGCGTCCGTAATGGGTCCGCGGTCAAACGACCACCCCTCATCACTGTCAAACGCTCCCTAAAACACTTTAGCGAGCAGGCCTTTCTAATTGACCTGGCCCGGGTATCCTGGATGGATATTGACCTCATTCCGTCAGTAGAGGATGCCTGGTTGAGAGGAAAGCACTTTTAAAGAACAATCTTAAATAAGCATGCCCCATTCAAAAAATTCAGAACTAAGAACAGATATAGCCCCTGGTTCTCCTCAGACTTGACTGCCCTTGACCAGCACAAAAACATCCTGTGGCGTACTGCATTAACATCGAACAGCCCCCGCGATGTGCAACTTTTCAGAGAAGTCAGGAACCAATATACACAAGCAGATAGGAAAGCAAAGGCTAGCTTTTTCAAACAGAAATTTGCATCCTGTAGCACTAACTCCAAAAAGTTTTGGGACACTAAAGTCCATGGAGAATAAGAGCACCTCCTCCCAACTGCCCACTGCACTGAGGCTAGGAAAAGGAATAGTTATGCACGCTCAAGTTTTCCGTTTTTCTGTCTTATTTCTTGTTTGTTTCACAAAAAATATTTTGCATCTTCAAAGTGGTAGGTATATTGTGTAAATCAAATGATACAAACCCCCCAAAAATCCATTTTAATTCCAGGTTGTAAGGCAACAAAATAGGAAAGATGGCAAGGTGGGTGAATACTTTCGCAAGCCACTGTACCCCCCCAACTCAAAAAGACAAAAACATAACAACCAAACATTCACAGAAAAATAATTAAATAAAGTCCTCACATTTCCAATACTAAAAAGTATAATATGCAGTCGCAGATAATGCAGATTACGCTTAGTCTATAGCCAGTATTCACTTAAAAAATTGAGAATATACAGATTTACAATTCCAATGCTTCTACAATATCACCGGTTTGCAAAAACTCACAAAACGGATCCCAAAATCATGAAACTCTGGGGCTTTCTTTTTCACTATATAAGTAAATGTTTCAAGAGCCAAGCTTGACATTAATTTTAACGTCTAGCTTGTAATAGCCTGAGGTCAACCATTTTCTTCTCTCTCCTATGTAAAGAGATATTCTCTGGGTAAAGATTTCGGATGCAAAGTTTAGGGATAGAGGTAATCTCAGAGATATAGCGCAGTACTGAGCTCAAACTTTTGTATGTCAACACATTCCCACAGGCAATGATACAAGGTGCCTACATACGTGTTACATTTAACACACAGGTCTTGGATATTATTGTCAAATTTGTGGAGCTTTACAGGGGTGATATATGTTCTCATTATACAATTGTATTGCAACAATCTCAGGCAGGTGTTTATTGTCTGTATCTGAGCTCTAGAGCATATCATATCCTAGTCCTCTGCTGAAATATCTTCCTGCATATGCTCCCGAGTGGCGCAGTGGTCTAAGGCACTGCATTGCAGTGCTAGCTGTGCCACTAGAGATCCTGGTTCAAATCCAGGCTCTATCGTAGCCGGCCGCGACCGGGAGAGGATAGGGTAGGGGAGGGAATGGCTGGCAGGGATGTAGCTCAGTTGGTAGAGCATGGCATTTGCAACGCTAGGGTTGTGGGTTTGTTTCCCACGGGGGGCCAGTATGAAAAAATAAATAAAAATTATGTATGCACTCACTAACTGTAAGTCACTCTGAATAAGAGCGTCTGCTAAATGACTAAAATGTAAATAATTTGACCTCTCCCATAACACATTAACAGAGAGCGTTTCTAAAGTGGTCAAATAGGGCTTCAGTGAAATGATAAGAGACAACTGACCGTTGGTTTTATTTAGGGTAAATCCATTTGAATTCATAAGGCAGATTGTTTTAGACTGTAAAAAATAAAGCTTTGCAATTGTAAGTATTTATAAAAAATGCTTTTGTGTTAAGTTAAATCTTCCCTTTAGTTCTTCAAACGACATTAACCCTTTTTCATTGTATAAATCCATTACTTTAACAATTCCTTTTCTTGAACATTCTTTAGACCCCAAGTAATTTTTACCAGGTGTGAAATTGTCATAGCCCCAAATTGGTGTAAGACTGGATAATACAGGGAATTCGCCCAAATATTGCTGTACTTCGTGCCATATAGTTAGGGTGTTTTTAACAAAGGGATTAGTAGTCTTCTTCTTTAGATTTTTAAAGGGAGCAGAGTACAAATATCCATCAAAGTGAAGCCTTTTGTGGACAGCATTTCAGTCTGCAGCCAGGGTTAGGATGGTTTCTTGGAGAACCAAAACATTGCAGCCCAGTAATACCGCTGTAGTTTTGGAAGTTGCATCATAGGGCAAATAAAGGAAAGAAAGTCTAAGCCTTGGTTTTCTGTTGCTCCAGATACAATTTGAGTGTATCTTTCTGATCTTTGGGGAAAATAAAGGTGTTGGAGCCAGAGGAATTGATTGAAATAGATAAAGACATTTGGGCAGAATATTAATCTTAATGATATTTATTCTACCATTAATAGATATAGGCACTGATGTCCATCTGTTGATGGATTCTGTTACACTCGTTACCATGGCTACATAATTTGTTGAACTCAATGAGCTAATTTCTGGTGTGATTTTAATACCAAGATATGTGAAACCTTGTTCTGTATTCAAAAATGGATGCTGTACAACTGGATTCAGTCTCTTGCTTGTTGAGGAAAAGGATAGAATATTTGGTTTTATTAACTTTAAACCCAGAAAACTGACCAAAGTTATTAATTAAATTGGTGAGAGTATGGCAGTATCAGGGGACCATTCACACATGTACACTATGTTTAGCACTCTCCTCACATTGTGAAAACCTGTTTTTTCACAAAGCCATTTTGGTCTTTGTGTATTAGATATGGGAGCACTCTATCCAATCTCTTGGCTTTAGCAATCATTTTTGAGTTGGAGTTCAGAAGAGAAATCAGTCTGTAACTTTCAGATTTTGTTGGGGATTTATCAGGCTTCAGAATAAGATTGATTAAAGCCCTCCTTAGAGAGGGGGGGGAAACAACGTTGCTGAAAGGATTCAGCATACATATGCAAAAGTGGACCTAGAAGTTTGTCCTTAAATATCTTATGAATATATATTGGGAGCCCATCTGGACCTGCTGCTTTACCTCCCTTCATATTGGAAATAGCATCAGATATTTCAACACAATCCAATTCCTTTTCCAGATCCAATTTTGTGTTTTTGAAATAGACGGAAAATCAAGACCATCCAAAAATGATGTTTGATTAGTTAAGTTCTCAGGAGACTCAGAGTTGTAAAGTGTATTGTAGTAGGAAGCAAATGTTTGGTTTATTTATACAGGATCCATTGATAATTGTCTTTGTAAATTATGAATTGCATTAATGGCTCTGTCTGAATCTAACTTAATGCGCCAGGCCAGCAATTTACCAGGTTTTTCACCTTGATCATAGAAGGACTGTTTCAGCCTCGTTAAGCTGTTTGCAGCCTTCATACTGAGATTTAAGAGCAAATAATTCCTTGTTTACTTCTACTGAGTTATCCAAAAAGCTTACCTCTCCAATTCTCTGACTTCAATGTCCATCTCTCTCTCATTTTCAGATTTAATTGATTTGATTTGAAACTGGTAAAACGTATAATTTGCCCCCTAATATATGCTTTGAAAGCCTCCCATCTGGTCCTCGCTGACGTTCGGTCAATGTTCAATGTGAAATAAACATCTATATGCACTCCAACGTAATGTAAGAAGTCTGGGTCCTGTAACCATCTGGGATGCAAACGCCATCTAGAGGATCCTTTTACTAGTTTTGTATCCCTATAGAATAATGACACATGGGAATGGTCACTCAGAACAATACTATCATATCCACTTCCTACTACACTGGGAAGCAATGAGCAAGAAACTAAAAAGTAGTCTATACGAGATTATGATTTAAATGTCGACGAGTAACATGAATACTCCCTTTTACTCTGGTTCTGAGTCCTCCAAGGTTCACATAGATGTAAGTCCTTAATGAAATGCTGTAATTTCTTTCTACTCTGTGAGTGGGAAGTGTCTAAACCAGAGGAGCGATCCAGATGAGGATCAAGAGTGCAATTAAAATCCCCTGCCATTAGGACTTTACCAGGAAGGGAGGCTATCAATATAAATACATTCTCAAAGAATTTGGGTTTATCATCATTAGGACCATAAACATTAACCAAATTGATACGCTCATTCAAAAGAGCTCCCTGTATCAAAATGTATCTACCAGCTGTATCAGTTATAATATTATTCACTTGAAACGGAACAGATTTGTGAATTAAAACCATAACACCATGAGAATGAGAGAAACAGGATGCTATTACTTGCCCTGGCCATCTCCTGCGTACTTTATGTAGCTCATCCTTCAACAAGTGAGTTTCTTGTAGGAACACAATAGATTAATGAAGTTGTTTAAGCCTAGTAATAACCTGTTTAAGCTTGGATAGTTTACAAACTCCACAGACATTCCACAAAGTACATTTCAGTTTTACATTTGAAGTAATTTAACCAAAGATGTAAACATGAAATAAGCTATAGCATAAAGGCATATCTAAAATATGTTGTGATGTCACGAGAGGCTACACAGCTTTCAGCGGGATTGCTCAAGTAGTGCAAGGAGACCAGGTTCAATCAAAACAAGGATTTTATTAAAGGTCCTGGGAAACTAACGAAAGTATAACACAATTCTGTTCTCTTGTGGCTCTTTAAGGGTTAACAGTTCAGGGATGTCTCTTCCACATCCAAAATCATAACTCTCCCTCGCTCAAATAACTTTTCCCCAGTCTTACTGTATTCCACGTTGCAGCTAGTGGCCAACCCAGCAAAACGTCCTTCCAAATGTCCCACACGTATTTCCACAGGTGCATATATCCAAAGGTGAGTATTTCCCCAAAGGTAAGTATCTCCAAATCCTTATATTCCTCCTGGAAGTGGACGTGCAGCACTCTTGTCCTCCAGAGAGCCCAGGTTGGAGACTGTGTCTCTTCACCCCCCACACACTCCCTCAGTGTGTCTCTTCCCTTCCCAAACCTTCAGCTCATCAGCTCCTCATTTGTTTCAGCTGCGTGGGAAGATTGGCCATAGAGGGGTGGAGTTCCCGACCATACCAGCAGATGGAGCCATAGCTGTCTGGGTTTGCAGCCACCTCAGGGGGATGTAACGTCCCTCCAGGACACAGCCTCTCGTGACATCACAATGTTTAGTAACCACAAGGACTGCATTAATATTTTGTAGTGAGGAAAATATGTATAGATCTGTTGGAACAAACAAACATAAATCTATCCTAACAGTAAAACACTGAACCCCATTCCCTTGTCTCCCTAACCGAGACACCCAACGCTTCCTCTCCCACCTCCCCCTAATCGTAGAGTGTAGCCTGGTGGACGACTGATCCATTAAAGGGAGCAGTCTAACCTAAGCGACGCTAAACAAAACAAAGTGTCTCCTGCCTTCTCTCAGCCATTACTCTTCACAAACAAAACAAAAGGCATATCTTGCAAGATGTTATGTGAAATATCACAGCAAAAGGCATATCTACTAAGATGATATGTGAAATATCACGTAGTATTCGTTTGAAAAGTAGCAAAGAATAGCTCCACGTAAAACAGTAACGCTAGTTAGTGAAGCCTGCCTAACGTTAATGTTACAGTATGGACAGTCCAAAATAGTTGTAGATGATCCACAACATAGGGTCTGCTGCTAGTAGCTACCAAGTAACAAAATGGCCCATACATATAGTATAAAAAATTAAAAATAAAAACGTAGTATACCATGGTAAGTTTATAAACCAAAAAAGTATCAAAGATCAGAAATGAACAGGCTACATGAGAAAAAGAGATACCATTGAATATGTGCTACGGTACCCAAAGGCCCTTTGCACATGATGTCGATGTCAGGCTTGCACGTGAGTGTCAATCATTTTAGTCCAAGGATATGATCTAAACTTAAGTCTTTATATAAAGTAGTCACGATGCATCTCGGTGGTGCAGGATGAATGAATAAGGTCCCGCTGTGTTAAGGCTGGCTCACTGGCTAAATAAGTGAGGTAAGGTTAGCCATTTCGAGTCCGTTGACATGGAGCTAAACATCTTCGCCGCATTTTACAGTGTTTTATGTAATCAAATGGAAGAGAATTATCAACATAACAAAAATAAACTTAAACATGACGTCCAACGTTCAATGGACAGCTATCTCGCCTGTCATGTAGAAGAAACTGAGCTAACTGATGAGCACATACAGGCTACAAATAATAGAAGGAAACTTTGAGTGAGCTAGCTCGCCATATTATTCACTTAACTGTTATGCTAGCTACAGTACTACAGTAGCAGCTAATAAATTAGCTAACGTTAGTTAGCTTGCCAACAGTCACATAATCCAAGGTGGTTTAATTCTCCGTAGTTCAGAGTGGTGGTAAACTTCACAGCAGCAACATGACTAGGAAGAAGATTCACGTTGTATGCCACGGATGAACGCCTCTGCTTGAGAGGGAGATTCAAACTTGTGTGACCGTCCATTGTAAGTCAGATGTGAGCTGGCGTTTGACCCCGTCATAGCCTGTTTTTCCAACTTTTCGGTCGTTGTTTTGACCCTGACGACGGTATCTTCCACCATGCTAATGCGTTTCTCTGCTTTGTCCGAGCACGTGGAGTAGGCTCGAAGGTTGGTTGCATAATGGCGCCGGTGGAGATGTCTACCGTTTTAAGGGCTCCTAACCAATTGTGCTACAATGTGTTTTTTC
Organism: Coregonus clupeaformis; assembly: GCF_020615455.1. Classification (NCBI taxonomy): domain Eukaryota; kingdom Metazoa; phylum Chordata; class Actinopteri; order Salmoniformes; family Salmonidae; genus Coregonus; species Coregonus clupeaformis. Next base: position 85,242,976 of record NC_059192.1, read on the forward strand.
GAGTTATTTGTAACTTATTTTGTACATAATGTTTCTGCCACCGTCTCTTACGACCGAAAAAGCTTCTGGATATCAGGACAGAGATTACTCACCTCGTACTGGACGAAGATTTTTTCTTCAACAAGTCAGACGCAAAGGATTTTCTTCAGACACCCGACAAGGCCCAAATCCCCGTCATTCGCAGGAGAGATGGAGATATCGGGGACGTAGGTCGGGTGCCTTGTAAGGATCCAACAGTAATCTGCCTCTTCCATCAGTCCTATTAGCCAACGTACAATCATTGGACAACAAAATTGACGAGCTACGATCACGAATATCCTACCAATGGGACATTAACCTCTTAAATGTCGGACCCTTTTTTTCAATTTTCGCCTAAAATGACATACCCAAATCTAACTGCCTGTAGCTCAGGACCTGAAGCAAGGATATGCATCTTTTTGATACCATTTGAAAGGAAACACTGATGTTTGTGGAAATCTGAAATTCATGTAGGAGAATATAACACATTAGATCTGGTAAAAGATAATACCAACAAAAAAACAAAGGGGATTTTATTTATTTTTTATCATATTTGAAATGCAAGAGAAAGGCCACAATATAATATTGCAGTTTAGGCACAATTTAGATTTTGGCCACTAGATGGCAGCAGTGTGTGTGCAAAGTTTTAGATTGATCCACTGAAGCATTGCAATACTGGACTATTTTGTATCAAGTCTGCCCAAATGGGCCGAATTGGTCAATTGATACATTTTCAAGGACATAACTATAGAGAACATGATATGGTAATACAAAATGTAAGTTTACACACTCCCAGGAATGTCATACATGATGGATCATTAGTTTATACACTAACTTTCACACATCTAGATGGCTGGGCGGGGTGGGTGTGGAGCCAGAGACAGCAGGGGTTCAAACTGTAGAACCCAGTTCCTACATTTGAATATAAAAATTGATTTTATCAAACAGAACTATGCTACATTTTATCTCTGTGACCCTTAGGATGACAAATCAATAGCAAGATTACTGAATGTAAGTACACTGCTCAAAAAAATAAAGGGAACACTTAAACAACACAATGTAACTCCAAGTCAATCACACTTCTGTGAAATCAAACTGTCCACTTAGGAAGCAACACTGATTGACAATAAATTTCACATGCTGTTGTGCAAATGGAATAGACAACAGGTGGAAATTATAGGCAATTAGCAAGACACCCCCAATAAAGGACTGGTTTTGCAGGTGGTGACCACAGACCACTTCTCAGTTCCTATGCTTCCTGGCTGATGTTTTGGTCAAATTTGAATGCTGGCGGTGCTTTCACTCTAGTGGTAGCATGAGACGGAGTCTACGACCCACACAAGTGGCTCAGGTAGTGCAGCTCATCCAGGATGGCACATCAATGCGAGCTGTGGCAAGAAGGTTTGCTGTGTCTGTCAGCGTAGTGTCCAGAGCATGGAGGCGCTACCAGGAGACATGCCAGTACATCAGGAGACGCGGAGGAGGCCGTAGGAGGGCAACAACCCAGCAGCAGGACTGCTACCTACGCCTTTGTGCAAGGAGGAGCAGGAGGAGCACTGTCAGAGCCCTGCAAAATGACCTCCAGCAGGCCACAAATGTGCATGTGTCTGCTGAAACGGTCAGAAACAGACTCCATGAGGGTGGTATGAGGGCCCGACGTCCACAGGTTGGGGTTGTGCTTACAGCCCAACACCGTGCAGGATGTTTGGCATTTGCCAGAGAACACCAAGATTGGCAAATTTGCCACTGGCGCCCTGTGCTCTTCACAGATTAAATCAGGTTCACACTGAGCACGTGACAGACGTGACAGAGTCTGGAGACGCCGTGGAGAACGTTCTGCTGCCTGCAACATCCTCCAGCATGACCGGTTTGGCGGTGGGTCAGTCATGGTGTGGGGTGGCATTTCTTTGGGGGGCCGCACAGCCCTCCATGTGCTCGCCAGAGGTAGCCTGACTGCCATTAGGTACCGAGATGAGATCCTCAGACCCCTTGTGAGACCATATGCTGGTGCGGTTGGCCCTGGGTACCTCCTAATGCAAGACAATGCTAGACCTCATGTGGCTGGAGTGTGTCAGCAGTTCCTGCAAGAGGAAGGCATTGATGCTATGGACTGGCCCGTCCGTTCCCCAGACCTGAATCCAATTGAGCACATCTGGGACATCATGTCTCGCTCCATCCACCAACGCCACGTTGCACCACAGACTGTCCAGGAGTTGGCGGATGCTTTAGTCCAGGTCTGGGAGGAGATCCCTCAGGAGACCATCCGCCACCTCATCAGGAGCATGCCCAGGCGTTGTAGGGAGGTCATACAGGCACGTGGAGGCCACACACACTACTGAGCCTCATTTTGACTTGTTTTAAGGACATTACATCAAAGTTGGATCAGCCTGTAGTGTGGTTTTCCACTTTAATTTTGAGGGTGACTCCAAATCCAGACCTCCATGGGTTGATACATTTGATTTCCATTAATAATTTTTGTGTGATTTTGTTGTCAGCACATTCAACTATGTAAAGAAAAAAGTATTTAATAAGATTATTTCATTCATTCAGATCTACGATGTGTCATTTTAGTGTTCCCTTAATTTTTTTGAGCAGTGTACATTATTTACATTCAGAGGTGAATGTATCAAACCAGTTGCCGTAACAAGTGTTTTGTTGTTGTGCACTCTCCTCAAACAATAGCATGGTATTTTTTCACTGTAATAGCTACTGTAAATTGGACAGTGCAGTTAGATTAACGAGAATTTCAGCTTTCTGCCCATATAAGACATGTCTTTGTCCTGGAAAGTTTGCTGTTACTTACAACAGTCATGCTAATCACATTAGCACACGTTAGCTCAACCGTCCCGTATACGGGACACCGATCCTGTGGAGGTTAAAAACTGTAATCTCTTATGTTTCACCGAGTTGTGGCTGAACGACGACATCGATAACATACAACTGAAGTGCTTAAGAGGTTTACGCTGCATCGGCAACATAGAACAACGGCCTCCAGTAAGACAAGGGGTGGCGATCTGTGTATATTTGTAAACAACAGCTGGTGCACGAAATCTAATATTAAGGAAGTCTCGAGGTTTTGCTCGCCTGAGGTAGAGTATCTCATGATAACCCGTAGACCACACTATTTACCAAGAGAGCTTTCATCTACATTTTTCGTAGCTGTCTATTTATCACCACAAACCGATGCTGGCACTAAGACCACACTCAATGAGCTGTATAAGGCCATAAGCAAACAGGAAAACGCTCATCCAGAGGCAGCGCTCCTAGTAGCCGGGGACTTTAATGCAGGGAAACTTAAATCCATTTTACCTCATTTCTACCAGCATGTTAAATGTGCAACCAGAGGAAAAAAACTCTAGACCACCTTTACTCCATACACAGAGACGCGTACAAAGCTCTCCCACGCCCTCCATTTGGCAACTCTGACCTCCTGATTCCTGCTTTCAATCAAAAACTAAAGCAGGAAGCACCAGTGACTCATCAATAAAGAAGTGGTCAGATGACGCAGATGCTAAGCTACAGGACTGTTTTAATAGCACAGACTGGAATATGTTCCGGGATTCTTCCAATGGCATTGAGGAGTACACCACATCAGTCACTGGCTTCATCAATAAGTGCATCGATGACGTCGTCCCCACAGTGACCGTACGTACATACCCCAACCAGAAGCCATGGATTAAAGGCAACATCCGCACTGAGCTAACGGGTAGAGCTGCCGCTTCTAAGGAGCGGGACTCTAACCCGGACGCTTATGGGGCGGCAGGTAGCTTAGTGGTTAAGAGCGTTGTGCCAGTAACCGAAAGGTCGCTGGTTCTAATCCCCGAGCCAACTAGGTGAAAAATCTGTCTGTGCCCTTGAGCAAGGCACTTAACCCTAATTGCTCATGTGAGTCGCTCTGGATAAGAGCGTCTGCTAAATGACTAAAATGTAATGTTATAAGAAATCCCACTATGCCCTCAGACGAACCATCAAACACGCAAAGCGTCAATACAGGACTAAGATTGAATCGTACTACATCGGCTCCGACGCTTGTCGGATGTGGCAGGGCTTGCAAACTATTACAGACTACAAAGGGAAGCACAGCCACGAGCCTACCACACTTCTATGCTCGCTTCGAGGCAAGCAACACTGAAGCATGCATGAAAGCTGGTGCACGCATGAGAGATAGTGCGTACGGCCCAGTACATCACTGGGGCCAAGCTTCCTGCCGTCCAGGACCTCTATACCAGGCAGTGTCAGAGGAAGGCCCTAAAAATTGTCAAAGACTCCAGCCACCCTAGTCATAGACTGTTCTCTCTGCTACCGCACGGCAAGCGGTACCGGAGCACCAAGTCTAGGTCCAAAAGGCTTCTTAACAGCTTCTACCCCCAAGCCAAAAGACTCCTGAACAGCTAATCATGGCTACCCAGACTATTCGCATTGTCCACCCCCTTTTTTACGCTGCTGCTACTCTGTTTATTATCTATACATAGTCACTTTAACTATACCTACATGTACATATTACCTCAATTACCTCGACTAACCGGTGCCCCCACACATTGTCTCTGTCCCGGTACCCCCTGTATATAGCCTCGATACTGTTATTTTTACTGTTATTTTACTGCTTTTATTTTTTACTTATCTATTGTTTACTTAACACTTATTTTTCTTAAAACAGAATTGTTAGTTAAGGGCTTGTAAGTAAGCATTTCACTGTAAGGTCTACACCTGTTGTATTCGGCGCATGTGACAAATACAATTTGATTTGATTTGAAGGTCACGTTTTACCTCACTAATCCCTGTTAGGACACCTTCGAGTTTGGTGGAAAAGTCCGCCCTCATGGCAGAGATTGCGTCCAAAATCCCTTGGTTCTGGTTTAGGTTGTCGACATCGTTGGTTGTCGTGTCGGACTCGTGGTGTGAGGAGCTTGCAGGGCTAACTGGGTTAGTAGAGCTGGCTGAATTAGCAGGGCTAACTGGCGCAGCCTGGACCATGTTGTCGATGCGAGATGTTCTTCTTGTTTTAGGAGGACTATGTTTAAGTCGATTCATAATGGGATGTAGATACGCCTGAAATTGTCTAAGACAATTGCTGTTCGTGTTACGAGGATTTAAAATATGAGATTAAAAGAATTGAAAAGAAGTTTAGCTGAAATTAGCAGGAGAGCACTAAAAACATGTCTGTTCAGTTCAATGCCATAACCACCATAATATTGTTTTACTCCAATGTTTGTAAACAATGAAAATGTAAAGCCTCAAAACATGGTTAAAACTATCATTCTAATATCATGAATGTCCAGTCCTTGCATCCATAGCGCTGCCTATGAATTTGAGAGTGGTTACATTTCTCCAGGCCCATCCCTCAGCTTTTTACCAAAACAGAGGCAGGTGTGGCTTTGTTATTGTTTCAATTAAGGATTCTAGCTTGAAGGAGCATAGGCCATTCACTAATATACAGTCATGAATCTGAATAAAACTTAAATTTTCCCCTTCGGGTCAGTAGGTTTCGTGAGACGCTTGGCCACTTTGTCATGGTGGCATAGACAGGGTCCCTATGCAGCCTGACAGGAAAGACCCTTATCTGAGAATCACAGTTTTGCCCTTAACTTCCTTTGTACAGAGAGATAGGCTATCAGTGGCGCCTGCCTCCCTTCACATACTGTCACACTACTAGGCCAGAAAATTAGGCCAAGGTCAATTTAAAAAGTGAAAGAGGAAGAGAGGGGGTTAGGCTAAAAAAAAATAACATTGGGAGATTGGTTCTCTAGTTCTTCCTGTAGAAAGTGAATCAGTCAATATGTATGCGGGTGGCCTAGTCAAATAGTTTTAAAAGGTTAAGAAAGAGTTGCTGTGCAACAATTTATTCCTTTATGAGAAAGATGCAATGATGGAATTCCCATCATTTGCATTCATTAGTTTGACACAGCAATGATTAGAAAATGTTGATTAGAAATCTAGAATGCATAGGCCTACAAAATGTATCCACTGCCACCACACTAGGTGCGTGTGGCAGGGCCTGTCTAGTAGCGTACTACATTGTGTCAGCGATTTGTCACTATGAAATAACGCTATTAATTCCCGCGGTCAGGTCGCCGCAGCCCTCGCAGTTGGAACTAAAACAAGTTCCTGACATTCTAGGACTTATTTGTCCTTGTCTCGTGCGGTCGAGCCGAGAGAGCACAGTCGCCCCTTTATCTGGGCGCTGGACTTTTCAGCATTAACGTCGTAGACAAGAGTTGTTTTTTATCTGGGCCATAATTCAACCTTTACTACATGCGCAAACATTCCAATGGTTTGCCTTTGGCGAGAGAAGGCAGCGCGAGCCAGGCCTGGCGCATAGCTTTGTGGAAGTCCGTCTGACTAATTGAATTGTGACCGTTTAAGTACTTTTCTCTGCTTCTACCGTTCATTTATTACACCCCGGAATTAACTGAGCCTATAAATGTTTTTACAATGTTAGCCTGGTATACTTTGTCACCTTTTCCCTCCTTAAAAGTCGCGCCTGACCCTGATGAATTGAGTCGTGTTTCTGTCAATTAAACACTTTGTCCACTTTGTGTCCCGAACAGAAGAAAAAAATAATCTATAGAGGCTTCCTTGTCCAATAAAAAGGATAAATAATATTGGTAATGAAATGGAGTAGCTTACTTTGCTCACTCTCCCCCGTCCTGGATAAGTCTAAACACACGTTGAGAGGATCTAACTGGAGAGAGTTATAAAATAAACATCTCTCTGGCACCAGCCGTCTTCAGGACAGGCGCCCTCGTAAAAAAAAAAACTCTCGCCGTTTGTCTGTCTAGAAGAGAAGGCTCTCCGCACCTCCGCTGTTGAACTTGAACTGTCGCTTGATTTATGACACCGCTGGTAGGGCTATTCTAATCTATGAGACGAATCAGCCAATTTTTTTAAATGACGTGTTATTGCACTAGAATTTAATGCGCCAGGTTTGGGTGAATGTCATATTTATTTTTTATTATGAAAATGCATTAATAAAGTTTGTGTAAATAAAGTTAGAGAGATATGGGCCACTCATGTCTGCATTTTACTGGTGGTGGGGAGCCGGACTCCCCCAAAACGCCCCCCCCTCGGGAAAGAGGGGGAGGGAAAGCGAGATGGAGAGTGGGAGTTGTAGGGTCTTTTTGGCACCCAGCCTCTAGGTTAGCACAGAGACCAACAGAGAGAGAGAGAGGGAGAGACAGAGAGAGAGAGGGAGGTGTAGTCTGAATAATTACATCACGGCGCGCGTGGATATATCGTCGGAGCCAGATGCGGCTCAGTTTGGCGTCCGGCACCGGCCAGTGCATCGCCTAGCCCCAGACAACATGCGGACACCCAGAAACCAACAGGACCCAACGCTGAGACTAATGAGAAACCAGAGAAACCAGGACCTGACGCATTTTATGCACGGGAAAGCCCAGGGGAAATGCAGCCAAGTCGGCTCATGCTTCTGACACTAATGGGTATGGTACAACCATTTCGTTGAAAGTGCTTTGAAAGTACGTTTTGCCGTCTTGTTAAAAAAGTGAAGGACTTCATTCTAACCATTCAGACGCGTGTCATGGACTCAAGTTACGCAGCGAAACTCTCCACTGGCCCAGCGCGTCAACTTTCCTCTCTGACTGCAGTAACCGGTTACTATGGTGAATAGGCACCAGCCAGCTGAAACTTTCTGAGAGAACGTTTTTCGTGGAGTTTGACAAGATCACCCGGTGGAGCGCGTGCGTGACGACGTGCGGACTACGGGGCGCATCTGGACTCATCCACACGCACTCTCTCTCTCCCCCGGGGGAAAACGGATGATAATTTCAAACCTCTAAGGATTAGACTTTTTATATTCTATCTATAATTTGAAACCATTGTTACTAGAGATATGGATAACTCGTACTATTTTCTGGCTATGTCCATGCTGGTTCTGTCCCTCGGGTTAAGGATTGAGGAGGGCATGTGCCAACACTACTACCTCCTCCGTCCCATCCCCAGCGACACTCTGCCCATAGTGGAGCTCAAAGAGGACCCAGACCCTGTCCTGGACCCAAAAGAACGGGACCTGAACGAGACTGAACTCAGATCCACCCTGGGTAGCCACTTCGACCCACACTTCATGTCCATCACCCCGCCAGAGGACAAGTACTCGGGCAACGAGGACCTGAGCGACTCGGAGATCCGTCAGAAGCCGTCCGGCGCAATGCCCAAGGAGATCAAAGCCATGGAGTTTGAGATCCAGCACGGCAAGAAGCACAAGCCCAGTAAAAAACTCAGAAGAAGGCTGCAACTGTGGCTGTGGTCTTACGCCTTCTGTCCAGTTGTTTATACATGGAACGACCTCGGGAACAGATTCTGGCCGCGCTACGTGAAGGTGGGGAGCTGCTACAATAAGCGTTCTTGTTCGGTCCCTGAAGGGATGGTTTGCAAACCTGCCAAATCGGCCCATTTTACGATCTTACGATGGAGGTGCCTGCAGAGAAAAGGAGGTCTGAAATGCGCTTGGATACCAGTTCAGTACCCAATTATATCTGAGTGCAAATGCTCCTGCACGAACTGAAATAAACTGAAATGAACTTTTTGTATTGTTATTATTTCTAAAAAGATTAATAAAAAATCATAGTTACATGATTATTTTTATATGCACTGTCAAGTGCAAGAATGTATATTTTATGTATATGTGGTGCCATTTTATTTTATGATGACAAACTTTGTAAAAAGGTCAGTATTATTATTATTATTATTATTATTATTATTATTATATAACCAGCGTCTACTGTATTTGTTGAACATATCTTGGATGTGATGTATCTTTATATTTATACTGAAGAAGAGCACTTCCCATTGCAAAGCATTAAAATACTGTTATTGAAGGACTACAGATATTTTCCATTCTTTGGGAAGAAAATAAGTGGTTTATGGACCTCTGTGTCAAAATTAGCCAAAAAGTAAATTTATCTTGTGATACTAAATAAAGGGACAATTGTGGGTAAACCATGTAAAATAACAGTAACTACCAGCCTATTTATTCTCTGTTCATGTAGTCATTGCCAGTTAAAATAAAACCACTCAAATGACTCTTTGGAAGGACGTTTTATTTTGTTAGAAAAATGTGTTCCATCTTTGATTTACATCTCCTTTGTCCTCAATTTGCAGTCAGTTTTGCCAGATTTTTTTGGAATGTTTCAAAACAGGAAGAAATGGGCCTTACAGCCCATGCAGACCTGTGGAGGAAAAGTTTAGGGAAAGATTTAGTGTACTGTGTTTGATTATTCAGCTGCTGACCACACACATATACATGTCTCACATGGCACCTTTATGCACTCAACATCTGCCCTGTAGCTACATGATATTGGCACCGCTTGGTCCTCTTCCCTTGTTCCACTCAGTAGATGCTCTGTGTGTACACTGATGATTCACTTGCCCTATTCTCCTCAGCCCTTTTCCTGGTTGCTCTCCTCCAACCACAGATGGCAAGATATTGGTTTTAACTTAAACTCCAAAGGCCTTGAACTAGAACCAACAATCCTGCAGTTATATGGCAAGGTCGCTACCTCATTTTTTTTATTTTAGTCATTTAGCAGACACTCTTATCCAGAGCAACTAGGGTTAAGTGTCTTGCTCAAGGGCACATCAATGGAATGTTTTTTTAACCTAGTTGGCTCAGGGATTTGAACCAGCAACCTTTTGGTTAATGACCCAACGTTTTTAACCACTAGGCTACCTTCCAGAAAGGTCCAGACCCCTTGGTAGACAGAGGCATGCTACACTATAATAGCCTAGACATGAGTAGAATGGTGTTCCATTTAAACAAAGGACATACAGCTCAGTCCCAATGACCATTCTCATCGCACCCGGAGACAGTTTTGAGATAGAGAAAGTAAAACTCACTGAAAGTAGTATTTTTTTTCAAACTTGTGACCTCTGCTGCTGATACAAAATGAATTAACTATCTAGACTACTTTCAGGAAGTGGGATATTCTCTTCCATAATCTGCCCTTACAACCCTTATAACCCTATGGACTTTTTGCATAAAGACCATTAAGTTGGGCACAGTACACCAATCTTTCATTCAATCAGAATTTTTGGAATTCACTGTTCAAATCCAGGTATACTGTGTGTGAAGTAAAGGAATGGAAGCTACGAATCCCAGGCCAGGAGCACTGCTCATATAACATAAGCAGGAGCAGGATCTGGTCTGATTTGGTCAACACTGCTTCATTTCATTACACTACCTCTTGATGAACGATACTGCTGGAGTCTTTTACTAATTCAATATACTGTATATTTGAATGTAAAAGTGGTTTCAGGAAAGGTGAGCGAGATTAATTTGTAGAGACACTAGTGGCCTGCCAGGGACTTGTATATTTTTCTATATGTCAGTGTGCTTAGCGTACGCCTGCTTTAAGAGGTGCCGAAAGCCCAGACACACCTTTTGAATATTTCTAACAAGTGCAACTTAAGTTTTCCTGCTTTCGTCCAGACGTTTTAGTTTTTTTTCTTAATTTCAGCAGTTTTCTGCAGCAATGCTAATGTGTGGGTGTTTTGGAGTCTCGGCCCAAAGTAATCAAACAAGGATTCTGAAACTAAAGTAGAGAACATAGTATGTGGTTATACTTTATCAATAGTATATTATACTATATCAATATGAGTGTCCTAAGAACGACTTCCAATCTCTTTACTGGAATAACACAGGAAAGGACAGCCAATCAACTTGTTTCATCATTTATGTGATAAAAAATGTTAATTACTACAGCACCAATATTGTACACCATTACAACAACGCACTGGCGTTACATTGATGGCAGCTATGGGATTAACCAACGTGAACTTCAATCAGCTTGTTTATTATAATGTAGGGATGTAACCTGGATTGCCCGGGGCAGTGAAGCAGTGGTCGGGCCTTACTTCCCCCCGCTCGACGCCATCTCCATGGCTGCGTCTCAAATGGTACCCTATTCCCTATATAGTGCACTAAATAGGGAATAGGGTACCATTTGAGATGCAGCCCATGCCGCCATGCCCTGACAGTCGGAAGGAGAGAGAGAGTTAGAGAGAGAAAGACAGAGAGAGAGAGAGAGAGACAGACAGACAGCGAGAGAGAGGTAGAAAGAGAGAGAAAGAGCGAGAGAGGATGTGAGATTTTATTGCCAGTGTTAATGATCGAAGCATTTCTGACACAAATAATAATGGGAATGGAATGGGGATCTCAGAGTCATGGTCTAATAGTTCTGATTCCACATCCTTTTAGCACCATGTCGTGATGTTGTTTTGGGTCTCTATTTGGATCATATCTCTTACAATTACTGGACCGGACTCAATGCCATTCCCCCCCTCTACCCCCCAATATCCATCACCCACGCTGCACTCGAACACTAAGTAAACTAAAACTACTATCTAATAAGAAAAATACTACTTCAAGGATCTAAAACAGCTTTTTTCCCCTTTAATTGTCTCCCCAAAGTTTAAAGCCTGTTTTATCCCAAACTTCACCTTAGAATTGCAGGGATTTCATTGATGACATCCACTAGCTTGTAATTCTCTGCAAGTTATGTCCACAATCCTTTTAATGAGGTTTATGAGCCAAGGGACATTTCTCTACCTTTGTATGCTGTTGCAATTAGTCTTTCTTGGAGCTACAGTAATCAATAACTAATATCCAACACTTTCAAAGTGGAACAAATTCCATCATTAAATAGTTACCACAATAAGCACCGGAAATCTCTCTCTCTGATATCTTCTTGCCTTATTTCAAACATCCACACACACTCCAAGTCATTGGAGACCTCTGAAAACACATCTTTCATGTGCCCATCTTGTTTTGCCCTCAATCCTCAAGGATTGGAAGTGGAGAGAGGTGGAAGCGAAGGAGGATTAGTGGAAGAGAGTGCGGTGGAGATGAAAGGAGGGATAGAGGAAGAGAGGGATAGAGGAGGTAGGTATTCTTGGGTTTCAAATGGACTGTTATCGGTGGAGTGCAGGCAGGTATGCAGGCCGAGGTCAGACCAGGCTTTGATGTCTGTCTGTCTGTGTGTGCTGTGATGTGTGGTGGTTGGCACTGCCAGGTCTGATAGGGAGTGTCTCAATCATGGCAGCTTCTGTGTGACCATTCTCAGCACTTCATTCACACACCAGAGACGGCAAAACAGATAAGTCTTCTGAGGTTTCAAGCGTGAGCGCTCTTTAGCTCAGTGAAAGTGCCAAAATAACATAGAATGTTGTCAAGCTTTTCAAGAGCTCAGCATTTCAGAAGTAACACCTGTCAGAAACAACGTTCGAACCATTCACGCAAAGCAAGGGGAATGCTGCTATTGTTTAGAACACAACTGAATACTCCATATGATAGTTCTTAAAGTACTTGCAACATTTCTCACACTCATTATTCAATGAATGAAATTAAACCCTAACTTCTCACTAGATATCATTATTATTGGTCCTTAACTTTCATAAAAAGAGGCCACAGATGATGAAATAGAAGAACTGTATCTAGATATTCTCTGTACATCAGTCAGTGTTTTCACATTATCTCTCATCTGTTTCAGTTCAGTAGGAAAATGCAGTTATGCTTCACTTGAGCAGTTTTATAGCTAGCTGTCACATTTAGGGACGATGGAGGAATTCACACAGAGGGAAACTAATGCTGCCCCCCCCCTGCCTCTGGGACTGAATGGTCGTGTGTGCATGTCTTTGGGCTGGCTGCAAACACACACACACAAGCATGCACATAGACACACGCAGGCAGGCACGCACACACACAAACACACACAGGCGCACGCATGCAACAATCCACCATACATCCTCCTAGCACTACATCAGTCACCTCATCTGCTCTCATAGGATGGACATTTCGGTCCAAAATATTTGCTTACTACACTCCTATTTTCTAACATCCAGTTATATTAATAATTTATATGGGAGAAAAACTGGCGTTCCTTCTCTTTGCACAGAGCTGATGTACGCTAAGCAATTATCTCTTCAGAATATTAATATGATGGTTTGAGTCTCTCTGGGAAGAATGCCTTCTAACAAACCCAGACAGACTGACTGACACACAGCTATGGAAAAGTTCTCAAAAAGGAGTTATGAAGTTTCTATGAACCCCCTACGAAACCTTTATGAAGCCTCTATGAAGCAGGTGGCTCAGTTGGTTGAGGTATGGCGCTTTCAACACCAGAGTTGTGGGTTTGACTCCTGCAAGGCCCTAGCAAAACCCCATTGGCTATACTTCTCTGACCTTTGTGGTGACGTTAAGCTGCTACAGCCTGTTGTCATTTTCTCACTATGACTGGCATGTTAGCCCTACTGTTATCCCTGATATCAAAATATACACACACACAGGCAAACACAAATACACACTGACACACACACAAACGCAGACATGTCGACACACACCTGCCCATCATGATCTGCCCTCTCCATTATTCCATTGTGTTATCTTGGAATACCAGTCACAATGAGTTTGTGTTCACTAGGACATACACACTTCAGCTTCATGCAAGGGGACATTTATTTGTCTGTCATCAACTTATTTTCCTTTCCCTTTGGTCTTATTTTTCATTTTTTCTCTCCATCTCTCTCTGGCAGAGAATAGAAATATAAATGTCTGGCTCTACCTGAAGTCAACCTTAGAGAAGTGGTGGGAGAAATGCAGAGAAGAGGACTGTGTGTGGAGGTCTTGAACTGCGTTCTCTGAGTGGGCTGTCTGCTCCAATCAGTGCTGACACACACACGCACACACGTCTCTGGCAGCGGGACGTGAGAACTGTCTGCTCCCAATCGATTGGCTGTCAGACGCAGAGTTCCATCATGCCCTGAATCTTTCTGGACTTTAGACTGGTGTGTTTGTGTGTGCACTCAACAACAACAAAAAACATTTGGATGTACTTAATTCAATTTTGGACAGTAGTTACACCTAATGGAAACAGGTTATTTTTTACACAAAATGTAAAATAACTACTAAATGAAAAAAGCACTTATTTATATTCAAAGTTTTATTTCCAATTAACAATGGAATAGGGAAGATTTCAATTGGGAGCTTTCAGCTCCTATCTGCTTCTGGCTCACCCATGAGCTTCTCCGCCAGCTCCTTAGCCAGCAGGGCTTAAAAAGTGTAGGAAGCATGAGTTTTTATTCACCAATCTAACACAGTGTGGTCAAAGACTTAGTAACTTATTTGTAGTCACCATCTGGTTACCTATAAGTACAAACATAATTATGTTTTGGGGTTATTACATATTTATTAACTTATTTCCAGATATCTTCTTAACTACCCACAATGCACTATTTCTCATCATCATATGGAGGATCTACTCTGTGATACCAAATTCGCATGCTAGCTCGGTAGCTAGCTCAAGCTGGCCAACGTTAGCCACATCTCATGCTCTTCACAGACTTTGTGGCTGTGTTATCTAGTGGGAACCCGTTAGCACTGCAGGCTCTTGTGCCTTCTTGCCATGGGCTCAAAATAAAAGAGAAAATCATACCTGCTTGCTCTAATTGTGTAACATTAGGATCTCGTCTGTTCTCCTTTTTGTTTTGTCAACTTTTCAGAATGTTCTCTCTGAAGTAGGCAACGGGAGTTTAAAAAACGTTTTTCCACCTTTGCTTAGTGCTACCGTGCTAGCTGACTGACATCTGGAATCTATCTATTTTAGAATTTTTCCCTATAGCTATTGGATTTTCCCTGACTTTTCCCATCGGATGGGCCTCAGCCATCAATCTGTAAGCCTCTGCTCTTTTGATCTGTGGTTATGTTTTAGTTTTGTTGGGTTAGTTGTGTTCTAACTGGTCTCTGGAAATTGAGCTCTAGCTTGCCGACCAGGCTGGCAAGGAAAATAGTGAACGTTAGTTGGCTAAATAGCTAACGTTAGCTGGCTGGCTAGCTGTGTAAGATAACTGCATATAGCTAACATTTTTTGAAATTTGGTTAGATGGCATTATGTATTTCCAAAACTTTGGTTTCCTTTAATGGAGCTGTAAGCTGGGTGTTGATAGCAACTGGCTGACTCATTCAGGTTGATAGGGCTAACGCTATCAGGCTAGTAGGGTTAAAGTTAGCAGGCTAGTATGCTAGCAACCTTGCAAGTTGATTTGTAACAATACATTCATAAAGTATTTGCTTGTAAGTTTGGTGAAAATGTAATTGAAACCAGTAGTCATACGTGCAAATGATTTGGTTTAATTTGAAGTTATTTCTGTTGGAGTTTACATTATAGGGAATAGACTGGCTTGCCAGGTCCTCCATATTACATCACACCCCAGAGACATGACTTCGGCATTCTTTGGAATTCTGATCTGTTTTATGTAATCACTCCAAAAATAGGAAAGTGAGGTGTAACTTTGCATTGGGACTTTTGATGCATACACTAATGCAAATCCATATGTTACATGTGGTTATGTTTATGCTACCTAACATTTAAGGAACCGTAAACTAACCAACAGACCAGTTTAACTATAATGACATTCTCCGTAACGGTTACATAAACATTTTACATGTGGTTGTTTACAATGCCTTGCAAAAGTATTCATCCCCCTTGGCATTTTTCCTATTTTGTTGCATTACAACCTGTAATTTAAATGGATTTTTATTTGGATTTCATGTAATGGACATACACAAAATAGTCCAAATTGGTGAAGTGAAATGAAAAAAATAAAGGCAAAAAACAATTCTAAAAAATAAATAACGGAAAAGTGGTGCGTGCATATGTATTCACCCCCTTTGCTATGAAGCCCCTAAATAAGATCTGGTGCAACCAATTACCTTCAGAAGTCACATAATTAGTTAAATAAAGTCCACCTGTGTGCAATCTAAGTGTCACATGATCTCAGTATATATACACCTGTTCTGAAAGGCCCCAGAGTCTGCAACAACCATGAAGACCAAGGAGCTCTCCAAACAAGTCATGGACAAAGTTGTGGAGAAGTACAGATCAGGGTTGGGTTATAAAAAAATATCTGAAACTTTGAACATCCCACGGAGCACCATTAAATCCATTATTTAAAAATTGAAAGAATATGGCACCACAACACACCTGCCAAGAGAGGGCCGCCCACCAAAACTCACGGCCCAGGCAAGGAGGGCATTAATCAGAGAGGCAACAAAGAGACCAAAGATAACCCTGAAAGAGCTGCAAAGCTCTACAGCGGAGATTGGAGTATCTGTCCATAGGACCACTTTAAGCCGTACACTCCACAGAGCTGGGCTTTACGGAAGAGTGGCCAGAAAAAAGCCATTGCATAAAGTAAAAAATAAGCAAACACATTTGGTGTTCGCCAAAAGGCATGTGGGAGACTCCCCAAACATATGGAAGAAGGTACTCTGGTCAGATGAGACTAAAATTGAGCTTTTTGGCCATCAAGGAAAACGCTATGTCTGGCGCAAACCCAACACCTCTCTTCACCCCGAGAACACCCCGTGGCAGCATCATGCTGTGGGGATGTTTTTCATCGGCAGGGACTGAGAAACTGGTCAGAATTGAAGGAATGATGGATGGCGCTAAATACAGGGAAATTCTTGAGGGAAACCTGTTTCAGTCTTCCAGAGATTTGAGACTGGGACAGAGGTTCACCTTCCAGCAAGACAATGACCCTAAGCATACTGCTAAAGCGACACTCAAGTGGTTTAAGGGGAAACATTTAAATGTCTTGGAATGGCCTAGTCAAAGCCCAGACCTCAATCCAATTGAGAATCTGTGGTATGACTTAAAGATTGCTGTACACCAGCGGAACCCATCCAACTTGAAGGAGCTGGAGCAGTTTTGCCTTGAAGAATGGGCAACAATCCCAGTGGCTAGATGTGTGAAGCTTATAGAGACATACCCCAAGAGACTTGCAGCTGTAATTGCTTTTGTCTTATTTCTTGTTTCACAAGAAAAAAATATTTTGCATCTTCAAAGTGGTAGGCATGTTGTGTAAATCAAATGATACAAACCCCCCCAAAATCAATTTTAATTCCAGGTTGTAAGGCAACAAAATAGGAAAAATGCCAAGGGGGGTGAATACTTTCGCAAGCCACTGTATCTACCTTAGTTGAATGCACTAACTGAAGTCACTCTTGATAAAAGTGTCTGATATCACCAAAATGTTGCAGAGCATGCTGAGGATTATTCTAATGAGCTCTGTCCCCAAAAAAGACAAACTCTTTGACCAAATGAAATTTTGTCAGTTAATTTCTACATTAATGAATCTGGTGCACATCAAATTCCACTGAGTTAAGTAAATTCTACAAGAGACAATTACATTCCGCCATTAAAATATGAATTGATTGTGTATTGTTAACAAAATATGACAGAGCAAAACTTAAAGGGCAGCCAAAATATGTGTGTGTGTGTGTTTGGCTGGAGCCTTGGGGGCTTTAGGCCTGCTCTGGAGCAGTATTAGTGGGGCAAAGACACCTAAGCAGTCACCGGCGCTTCCACAAGTGTGTTTGCATCATGCGTGTGCGTTCACAAGATACATTTAGCAATTAAGGCAATCACTTCTCATCAGTAATTTAATTAAAATGGTAGCTGCAAGCCAGGCAATTATCACGCAACGAATTAAGCAATTAAACTGTAGAAATTGCAAAGGCAATTTTGCAGTCGAGTCAAGCTTCTGATGCTGTTTTGATCACTTTAGACATTAACAAAATGTAAAAGGTTATCAAATGTAAAATATATGCATATTAGTAGTGAAGGATATAGTTCAATATTAGATATATTATAGTTAACATATACTGACATTTATTCACTGACTGCTTACTGAAATTCCTGATGACTTTACTATATGACTTGAATTACAAAGTAATGTTTATTTTATTTTAGGTCCTCATATTCCAGCATTATACTCCTCCTAGTGGCAGATATTCTGACGATGCTGCTTTCAGCCTGCACACTGCTCTGACTGCATGCTGTTTTCAATCACCTCCAATCACTTGAAATTACTGTTAATAGAATATCAAATATATAAAAGAACTTAAACCCAATTAGTAGAAATGCTCGCTCTGTTTCTCTCTTTCTATTTCTCTCTCATACAGTGATGGACTGAGAGGGGATTAAAGGCTGCAGAGCGACAGAGCGACGGTTACAGAGAAAGAAAACCAGAGAGGGTCAGAGAGAGAGAAAGAGAGACGTTGAGTCTCCTGGGAGGCTGGGGCTTTAGCGAGGGGCTTTGTGTGGGCTTAACAACCGTGTCTGTCTCCCTGTGGTAGAAAAGACATCACGCTACACACCCTCACCTCACGACCAGGGGGTAAATCTTCCCTGTGAGCCTCTGAGACAACAATAACACAACGCTGGGATGTCCTGTATACCCAACCACATGCACACACACATACACTGGTGGCAGTGCTGGAATAAACCTACGACCTTACACACACACATATCTCGAGACAACAATAGCAAGGCCCTTGGATGCCCACTGAGCTCAGAGGGAGGAGGATGCCCTCTACTTTATGCTTTAACATGCTGGCTCCAACTATACTGAACAAAAATATAAATGCAACAATTTCAAAGATTTTACTGAGTTACAGTTCATATGAGGAAATCAGTCAATTGAAATAAATGCATTAGGCCCAACTCTATGGATTTCACATGACTGGGAATACAGATATGCATCTGTTGGTCACAGATACCTTAAAATAAATGGGCCTCACAATGGGCCTCAGGTACTCGTCACGGTATTTCTGTGCATTCAAATTGCCATCAATAAAATGCAAATGTGTTCGTTGTCCGTAGTTTATGCCTGCCCATATCATAACCCCACTGCCACCATGGGGCACTCTGTTCACATCAGCAAACCGCTCGCCCACACGACGCCATACACAAGGTCTGTGGTTGTGAGGCCGGTTGGACGTACTGCCAAATGATCTAAAACGACACTGGAGGCGTCTTCTGGCAACAGCTCTGGTGGACATTCCTGCAGTCAGCATGCCAATTGCATGCTCCCTCAAAAATTTAGACATCTGTGGCATTGTGTTTGACAAAACTGCACATTTTAGAGTGGCCTTTTATTGTCCTCAGCACAAGGTGCACATGTGTAATGATCATACTGTTTAATCAGCTTCTTGATATGCCACACCTGTCAGATGGATGGATTATCTTGGCAAAGGAGAAATGCTCACTAACAGGGAAGTAAACACATTTGTGCACAAAATTGGAGAGAAATTAGCTTTTTGTGCATATGGAAAATTTCTGGCCTCTTTTATTTCAGCTCATGAAACATGCGGCCAACACTTTACATGTTGCGTTTATATTTTTGTTCAGTGTAACTCCAGCTATCTCCTCTAACTCCAGCTAAACTGCCTTCAGAAAGTATTCACACCCCTTGACTTTTTCCACATTTTGTTGTGTTACAACCGGAATTAAAAATGGATTAAATAGAGATTTTTTTTTTTACACTGGCCTACACACAATTGCCCATAATTTCAAAGTGCAATTATGATTTTCAAAATTTTTACAAATTAATTACAAATGAAAAGCTGAAATGTCTTTAGTCAATAACTATTCAACCCCTTTGTTATGGATGTTTTTTAGGATAAAAAGAAACGGAACAGAGCTAACCACAGGCAAAATCCTAGAGGAAAACCTGGTTCAGTCTGCTTTCCGACAGACACTGGGAGACAAATTCATCTTTCAGCAGGACAATAACCTAAAACTCAAGGCCAAATTTCCACTGGAGTTTCTTACCAAGATGACATTGAATGTTCCTGAGTGGCCTAGTTACAGTCCTCTGTAGCTCAATCGGTAGAGCATGGCGCTTGTAACGCCAGGGTAGTGGGTTCGATCCCCGGGATCACCCATACGTAAAAATGTATGCGCACATGACTGTAAGTCGCTTTGGATAAAAGCATCTGCTAAATGGCATATTATTATTAAATCGGTTTGAAAATCTATGGAAAGACTTGAAAATGTCTGTCTAACAATGACCAACAATCAACTTGACAGAGCTTGAAGAATTTTTTAAAGAATAATGTGCAAATGTTGTACAATCAAGGTGTGCAAAGCTCTTAGAGACTTACCCAGTTAGTCTCACAGCTGTAATCACTGTCGAAGGCGATTCTAACATGTATTGACTCAGGGGGTTGAATTGTTCTTCCACTTTGACATTAGTATTTTGTGTATATTGTTGACAAAACAATTACAATCAAATCTATTTTAATCCCACATTGTAATACAACACAATGTGGAAAAAGTCAAGAGGTGTGATTACTTTCTGAAGGCACTGTAACTCCAGCCATCTCCTATAAAAAGCCTGGCAGTCTTATTAAGACAAGTTATGCTGCCTTCATTGAGAATCGAAGAGAGGGAGGTGTGTGTGTGTGTGTGTGTGTGTGTGTGCGCATGGGTGAAAGTGTGTGTGTGTGTGAGGGGTTGAGATAATCCTTCTTATAAAACGTAATGAGCACTTCAACAATGCTTTAGATGCTTAAGGAGGATTTAGATCTCAAACTCCTTTTAAGACGTCTTTAGCTTCAGCAAACCAAGCCCTAGATTCTTCCACCCCTCTAGTGCGTACTTAACTTAGCTGGTATTTGTTAAAGGCTAATCTGCTCTAAGGGAGGAACAGAGGTGAGTCAGCTAAATCGCATTTAAAAAGCTGAATAAAAAGGTGTCAACCTGCTCTAAGAACTAGGTTGCATCCCAAATGGCAACCTATTTCCTAAAAAGGGGATGGGCCCCGGTCAAAATTAGTGCACTATATAGGGAATACTAATAGGGTCTGAGTTCTCTCTGTGATTTTCTGCTCTGGAGTTTAATGAGAGGTACAGTATCTATCATCCAGGCTGTGGATTATGTGGAGGGTGTGGGCAGGCAGGGGGTGCGAAACAATGTCAGGTATTTCGAGAGTACTGCACAGACAACAGGGCTTGGCGGCAGGTTGCTGGAGTTGCTGTGTGTGAAGCTGCCACAAGGTTGGTTTTGTCTGCGCTTGCCAGCCTGCGTTCAAGGGGTGTGTGTGTGGGATGCTTGGCGGCAGCCGGCTTGGCCGTGGGTGGGTGGAGATGCAGGCTGTCTCCTCACATTGAAGTGAAAACCTTGGAACGTCTCTCTGTGACATCCGACTTTTCCCAACCCTCCCACTCCCTGTCATCCCTGCTTCTCCATACCTGTCATAGGGGTGTCATAACCTGTCATAGGTGTGTCACAGGAGTGGTGGAGCCAGTGTGTGTGTGTGTCAATGGCTGACTCAGTGTCTCCATATCAACAGTGTGTTAGAAAAAGCCCACCTCCAAATCAGACATGCCTCAGTTATGGCCAGCATTCCTGAAAGTGATACAAGCACCCATCCGCAATTATGTGCTTTCGCTCTCTGTCTGTCTGTGTAGAGAGAGGGATAGAAGAGAGCGTAAAACGATATTAATAGTTGGGAAAGAGAAAGGCAATGGTAGTCTGTGTGTGTGTGTATCTGCCGGGGATGGTAGTCTGTGTGTGTGTGTGTGTGTGTGTGTGTGTATTTGCCGGGGATGGTAGTCTGTGTGTGTGTGTATCTGACGGGGATGGTAGTCTGTGTATCTGCCGGGGATGGTAGTCTGTGTGTGTGTGTGTGTGTGTGTGTGTGTGTGTGTGTGTGTATCTGCCGGGGATGGTAGTCTGTGTGTGTGTGTGTGTGTATCTGCCGGGAATGGTAGTCTGTGTGTGTGTGTGTGTGTATCTGCCGGGAATGGTAGTCTGTGTGTGTGTGTGTGTGTGTGTGTATCTGCCGGGGATGGTAGTCTGTGTGTGTGTATCTGCCGGGGATGGTAGTCTGTGTGTGTGTGTGTGTGTGTGTGTGTATCTGCCGGCGATGGTAGTCTGTGTGTGTGTGTGTGTATCTGCCTGGGATGGTAGTCTGTGTGTGTGTGTGTGTGTGTATCTGCCTGGGATGGTAGTCTGTGTGTGTGTGTGTGTGTGTGTGTGTGTGTGTGTATCTGCCTGGGATGGTAGTCTGTGTGTGTGTGTGTGTGTGTGTGTGTGTGTATCTGCCTGGGATGGTAGTCTGTGTGTGTGTGTGTGTGTGTGTGTGTGTGTGTGTATCTGCCTGGGATGGTAGTCTGTGTGTGTGTGTGTGTGTGTGTGTGTGTGTGTGTGTGATCTGCCTGGGATGGTAGTCTGTGTGTGTGTGTGTGTGTGTGTGTGTGTGTGTGTGTGTGTGTGTGTGTGTGTGTGTGTGTGTGTGTATCTGCCTGGGATGGTAGTCTGTGTGTGTGTGTGTGTGTGTGTGTATCTGCCTGGGATGGTAGTCTGTGTGTGTGTGTGTGTGTATCTGCCGGGGATGGTAGTCTGTGTGTGCGTGTGTGTGTGTGTGTGTGTATCTGCCGGGGATGGTCGTCTGTGTGTGTGTGTGTGTGTATCTGCCGGGGATGGTAGTCTGTGTCTGTGTGTGTGTGTGTGTGTGTATCTGCCGGGAATGGTAGTCTGTGTGTGTGTGTGTGTGTGTGTGTGTGTGTGTATCTGCCGGGAATGGTAGTCTGTGTGTGTGTGTATCTGCCGGGATGGTAGTCTGTGTGTGTGTGTGTGTGTGTGTGTGTGTGTTATCTGCCGGGATGGTAGTCTGTGTGTGTGTGTATCTGCCGGGGATGGTAGTCTGTGTGTGTGTGTGTGTGTGTGTGTGTGTATCTGCCGGGGATGGTAGTCTGTGTGTGTGTGTGTGTGTGTGTGTGTGTGTGTGTATCTGCCTGGGATGGTAGTCTGTGTGTGTGTGTGTGTGTGTGTGTGTATCTGCCTGGGATGGTAGTCTGTGTGTGTGTGTGTGTGTGTGTGTGTGTGTGTATCTGCCTGGGATGGTAGTCTGTGTGTGTGTGTGTATCTGCCTGGGATGGTAGTCTGTGTGTGTGTGTGTGTGTGTGTATCTGCCTGGGATGGTAGTCTGTGTGTGTGTGTGTGTGTGTGTGTGTGTGTGTATCTGCCTGGGATGGTAGTCTGTGAGTGTGTGTGTGTGTGTGTGTGTGTGTGTATCTGCCGGGGATGGTAGTCTGTGTGTGTGTGTGTGTGTGTGTATCTGCCGGGGATGGTAGTCTGTGTGTGTGTGTGTGTATGTATCTGCCGGGGATGGTAGTCTGTGTGTGTGTGTGTGTGTGTGTCTGCCTGGGATGGTAGTCTGTGTGTGTGTGTATCTGCCTGGGATGGTAGTCTGTGTGTGTGTGTATCTGCCTGGGATGGTAGTCTGTGTGTGTGTGTGTGTGTGTATCTGCCTGGGATGGTAGTCTGTGTGTGTGTGTGTGTGTGTGTGTGTGTATCTGCCTGGGATGGTAGTCTGTGTGTGTGTGTGTGTGTGTGTATCTGCCTGGGATGGTAGTCTGTGTGTGTGTGTGTGTGTGTATATCTGCCGGGGATGGTAGTCTGTGTGTGTGTGTATCTGCCGGGGATGGTAGTATGTGTGTGTGTGTGTGTGTGTGTGTGTGTGTATCTGCCGGGGATGGTAGTCTGTGTGTGTGTGTGTGTGTGTGTGTGTGTGTGTGTATCTGCCGGGGATGGTAGTCTGTGTGTGTGTGTGTGTATCTGCAGGGGATGGTAGTCTGTCTGTGTGTGTGTGTGTGTATCTGCCTGGGATGGTAGTCTGTGTGTGTGTGTGTGTGTGTGTGTGTGTGTGTGTGTGTTATCTGCCGGGGATGGTAGTCTGTGTGTGTGTGTGTGTGTGTGTGTGTGTGTGTGTGTGTGTGTGTATCTGCTGGGGATGGTAGTCTGTGTGCGTGTGTCTGTGTGTGTATCTGCCGGGGATGGTAGTCTGTGTGTGTGTGTGTGTGTGTGTGTGTGTGTGTGTGTATCTGCCGGGATGGTAGTCTGTGTGTGTGTGTGTGTGTGTGTGTGTGTGTGTGTGTGTGTGTGTGTGTGTATCTGCCGGGGATGGTAGTCTGTGTGTGTGTGTGTATCTGCCGGGGATGGTAGTCTCTGTGTGTGTGTGTGTGTGTGTGTGTGTGTATCTGCCTGGGATGGTAGTCTGCGTGTGTGTGTGTATCTGCCTGGGATGGTAGTCTGTGTGTGTGTGTGTGTATCTGCCGGGATGGTAGTCTGTGTGTGTGTATCTGCCGGGGATGGTTGTCTGTGTGTGTGTGTGTGTGTGTATCTGCCGGGGATGGTAGTCTGTGTGTGTGTGTGTGTATCTGCCGGGGATGGTAGTCTCTGTGTGTGTGTGTGTGTGTGTGTGTGTGTATCTGCCTGGGATGGTAGTCTGTGTGTGTGTGTGTGTGTGTATCTGCCGGGGATGGTAGTCTGTGTGTGTGTGTGTGTGTATCTGCCGGGGATGGTAGTGTGTGTGTGTGTGTGTGTGTGTGTGTGTGTGTGTGTGTGTGTGTCTGCCGGGGATGGTAGTCTGTGTGTGTGTGTATCTGCCGGGGATGGTAGTCTGTGTGTGTGTGTGTGTATCTGCCGGGGATGGTAGTCTGTGTGTGTGTGTGTGTGTGTGTCTGCCGGGGATGGTAGTCTGTGTGTGTGTGTGTGTGTGTGTCTGCCGGGGATGGTAGTCTGTGTGTGTGTGTGTGTGTGTGTGTCTGCCGGGGATGGTAGTCTGTGTGTGTGTGTGTGTCTGCCGGGGATGGTAGTCTGTGTGTGTATCTGCCGGGGATGGTAGTCTGTGTGTGTGTGTGTGTGTGTGTGTGTGTATCTGCCGGGGATGGTAGTCTGTGTGTGTGTGTGTGTGTGTATCTGCCGGGGATGGTAGTCTGTGTGTGTGTGTGTGTGTGTGTGTGTGTGTGTGTGTGTGTGTGTGTATGTGTGTATATCTGCCGGGGATGGTAGTCTGTGTGTGTGTGTGTGTGTGTGTATATCTGCCGGGGATGGTAGTGTGTGTGTGTGTGTGTGTGTGTATCTGCCTGGGATGGTAGTCT
Source organism: Coregonus clupeaformis (assembly GCF_020615455.1). Lineage (NCBI taxonomy): Eukaryota > Metazoa > Chordata > Actinopteri > Salmoniformes > Salmonidae > Coregonus > Coregonus clupeaformis. The sequence continues at coordinate 85,267,736 of NC_059192.1, forward strand.
GTGTGTGTGTGTATATGCCGGGGATGGTAGTCTGTGTGTGTGTGTGTGTGTGTGTGTGTGTGTGTGTATCTGCCGGGAATGGTAGTCTGTGTGTGTGTGTGTGTGTGTGTGTGTGTGTGTGTGTGTGTGTGTATCTGCCGGGAATGGTAGTCTGTGTGTGTGTGTGTATCTGCCGGGGATGGTAGTCTGTGTGTGTGTGTGTGTGAGTGTGTGTGTGTATCTGCCGGGGATGGTAGTCTGTGTGTGTGTGTATCTGCCGGGGATGGTAGTCTGTGTGTGTGTGTGTGTGTGTGTGTGTGTGTGTGTATCTGCCGGGGATGGTAGTCTGTGTGTGTGTGTGTGTGTGTGTGTGTATCTGCCTGGGATGGTAGTCTGTGTGTGTGTGTGTGTGTGTGTGTGTATCTGCCTGGGATGGTAGTCTGTGTGTGTGTGTGTGTGTGTGTGTGTGTGTATCTGCCTGGGATGGTAGTCTGTGTGTGTGTGTGTGTGTGTGTTATCTGCCTGGGATGGTAGTCTGTGTGTGTGTGTGTATCTGCCTGGGATGGTAGTCTGTGTGTGTGTGTGTGTGTGTGTGTGTGTGTGTATCTGCCTGGGATGGTAGTCTGTGTGTGTGTGTGTGTGTATCTGCCTGGGATGGTAGTCTGTGAGTGTGTGTGTGTGTGTGTGTGTGTATCTGCCGGGGATGGTAGTCTGTGTGTGTGTGTGTGTGTGTGTGTGTGTGTAACTGTGTATCTGCCGGGGATGGTAGTCTGTGTGTGTGTGTGTGTGTGTGTGTGTCTGCCTGGGATGGTAGTCTGTGTGTGTGTGTATCTGCCTGGGATGGTAGTCTGTGTGTGTGTGTGTATCTGCCTGGGATGGTAGTCTGTGTGTGTGTGTGTATCTGCCTGGGATGGTAGTCTGTGTGTGTGTGTGTGTGTGTGTGTGTGTATCTGCCTGGGATGGTAGTCTGTGTGTGTGTGTGTGTGTGTGTATCTGCCTGGGATGGTAGTCTGTGTGTGTGTGTGTGTGTGTATATCTGCCGGGGATGGTAGTCTGTGTGTGTGTGTATCTGCCGGGGATGGTAGTATGTGTGTGTGTGTGTGTGTATCTGCCGGGGATGGTAGTCTGTGTGTGTGTGTGTGTGTGTATCTGCAGGGGATGGTAGTCTGTCTGTGTGTGTGTGTGTATCTGCCTGGGATGGTAGTCTGTGTGTGTGTGTGTGTGTGTGTGTGTGTGTGTGTGTGTGTGTGTGTGTGTATCTGCTGGGGATGGTAGTCTGTGTGCGTGTGTCTGTGTGTGTATCTGCCGGGGATGGTAGTCTGTGTGTGTGTGTGTGTGTGTGTGTGTGTGTGTGTGTATCTGCCGGGGATGGTAGTCTGTGTGTGTGTGTGTGTGTGTGTGTGTGTATCTGCCGGGGATGGTAGTCTGTGTGTGTGTGTGTATCTGCCGGGGATGGTAGTCTCTGTGTGTGTGTGTGTGTGTGTGTGTGTATCTGCCTGGGATGGTAGTCTGCGTGTGTGTGTGTATCTGCCTGGGATGGTAGTCTGTGTGTGTGTGTGTGTATCTGCCGGGGATGGTAGTCTGTGTGTGTGTATCTGCCGGGGATGGTTGTCTGTGTGTGTGTGTGTGTGTGTATCTGCCGGGGATGGTAGTCTGTGTGTGTGTGTGTGTATCTGCCGGGGATGGTAGTCTCTGTGTGTGTGTGTGTGTGTGTGTGTGTATCTGCCTGGGATGGTAGTCTGTGTGTGTGTGTGTGTGTGTATCTGCCGGGGATGGTAGTCTGTGTGTGTGTGTGTGTATCTGCCGGGATGGTAGTGTGTGTGTGTGTGTGTGTGTGTGTGTGTGTGTGTGTGTCTGCCGGGGATGGTAGTCTGTGTGTGTGTGTGTGTGTGTGTGTATCTGCCGGGATGGTAGTCTGTGTGTGTGTGTGTGTGTGTATCTGCCGGGGATGGTAGTCTGTATGTGTGTGTGTGTGTGTGTGTGTGTATCTGCCGGGGATGGTAGTCTGTGTGTGTGTGTGTGTGTGTGTCTGCCGGGGATGGTAGTCTGTGTGTGTGTGTGTGTGTGTGTCTGCCGGGGATGGTAGTCTGTGTGTGTGTGTGTGTGTGTGTGTGTATCTGCCGGGGATGGTAGTCTGTGTGTGTGTGTGTGTCTGCCGGGGATGGTAGTCTGTGTGTGTGTGTGTGTGTCTGCCGGGGATGGTAGTCTGTGTGTGTATCTGCCGGGGATGGTAGTCTGTGTGTGTGTGTGTGTGTATCTGCCGGGGATGGTAGTCTGTGTGTGTGTGTGTGTGTGTGTATATCTGCCGGGGATGGTAGTCTGTGTGTGTGTGTGTGTGTGTGTATCTGCCGGGGATGGTAGTCTGTGTGTGTGTGTGTGTGTGTGTGTGTATGTGTGTATATCTGCCGGGGATGGTAGTCTGTGTGTGTGTGTGTGTGTGTATATCTGCCGGGGATGGTAGTGTGTGTGTGTGTGTGTGTGTATCTGCCTGGGATGGTAGTCTGTGTGTGTGTGTATATGCCGGGGATGGTAGTCTGTGTGTGTGTGTGTGTGTGTGTGTGTGTGTGTGTATGTGTTTGTGTGTATATCTGCCTGGGTTGGTAGTCTGTGTGTGTGTGTGTATCTGCCGGGGATGGTAGTCTGTGTGTGTGTGTGTGTGTGTGTGTGTATCTGCCGGGGATGGTAGTCTGTGTGTGCGTGTGTGTGTATATCTGCCGGGGATGGTAGTCTGTGTGTGTGTGTGTGTGTGTGTGTATCTGCCGGGGATGGTAGTCTGTGTGTGTGTGTGTCTCTGCCGGGGATGGTAGTCTGTGTGTGTGTGTGTGTGTGTTTGTGTGTATCTGCCGGGGATGGTAGTCTGTGTGTGTGTGTATCTGCCGGGGATGGTAGTCTGTGTGTGTGTGTATATGCCGGGGATGGTAGTCTGTGTGTGCGTGTGTGTGTGTGTGTGTGTGTATGCCGGGGATGGTAGTCTGTGTGTGTGTGTGTGTGTGTATGTGTGTGTATGTGTGTGTGTATATCTGCCTGGGTTGGTAGTCTGTGTGTGTGTGTATATCTGCCGGGGATGGTAGTGTGTGTGTGTGTGTGTGTGTGTATCTGCCGGGGATGGTAGTCTGTGTGTGTGTGTGTGTGTGTGTGTGTGTGTGTGTGTATGTATCTGCCGGGGATGGTAGTCTGTGTGTGTGTGTGTGTGTGTGTGTGTATGTATCTGCCGGGGATGGTAGTCTGTGTGTGTCTGTCTACGCTATATTATGTCTACAAGTCTTTCTGTGTGTGTGTTAGCTAGTGTCTGTCACTACGTCTGTTTTTGCGTCAATGGGTATTGTGTCTGTCTATATGTGTGTGTTTGTGTGTCTGTGACTGCATGCCTGCTAAGGTGTGTTACTTTGTCTGTGTCTCTGTGTCCATCTAGGTGTGTGTGTGCAGCGTTGTGAGCACTCAGGAGTGTGTGTGTGTGTGTGTGTTTTTGTGTAGACTGGAGAGAGGGAGGTGAGGGGGGCGGGGGGGGGGGGATTACACTGCCCCACACTGTTCAAACTGTTTATGCATACCAGTCTGCTCTGAGGGGCTCTCTGTCGCACTCTGTTTACACAAACTTATTTTGGGAAAATTCCACAGAGCTGGACAGGCCCTGGCCATAAATCACAGAATCTGCAGCTTTGTGGAATGATAGCTTCTGTCCCTCACACACTCCTCAACACACACTTTAACAGCATGTAAGTGGCAGAGGACACTGTGTGTGAGAATATGTGTGAGCGAATTGAATAAGAGTGTGTGTGTTGAGATAATGAAATTGCGTAATGTGTGTGTAAAATAGTTGTGGTCAAAAGTTTTGTCTTCACAAAGTTTGCTGCTTCAGTGTTTTTAGATATTTTTGTCAGATGTTACTATGTTATACTGAAGTATAATTACAAGCATTCCATAAGTGTCAAAGGCTTTTATTGACAATTGCATTAAGTTTATGCAAAGAGTCAATATTTGCAGTGTTGACCGTTCTTTTTCAAGACCTCTGCAATCCGCCCTGGCATGCTGTCAATTAACTTCTGGGCCACATCCTGACTGATGGCAGCCCATTCTTGCATAATCAATGCTTGGAGTTTGTCAGAATTTGTGGGTTTTTGTTTGTCCACCCGCCTCTTGAGGATTGACCACAAGTTCTCAATGGGATTAAGGTCTGGGGAGTTTCCTGGCCATGGACCCAAATGTCGATATTTTGTTCCCTGAGCCACTTAGTTATCACTTCTTGGATGGTTGGGAGAAGTTGCTCTCGGAGGATGTGTTGGTACCATTCTTTATTCATGGCTGTGTTCTTAGGCAAAATTGTGAGTGAGCCCACTCCCTTGGCTGAGAAGCAACCCCACACATGAATGGTCTCAGGATGCTTTACTGTTGGCATGACACAGGACTGATGGTAGCGCTCAACCTGTCTTATCCGGACAAGCTTTTTTTCCGGATGCCCCAAACAATCGGAAAGGGGATTCATCAGAGAAAAGGACTTTACCCCAGTCCTCAGCAGTCCAATCCCTGTACCTTTTGCAGAATATCTGTCTGTCCCTGATGTTTTTCCTGGAGAGAAGTGGCTTCCTCGCTGCCCTTCTTGACACCAGGACATCCTCCAAAAGTCTTCGCCTCACTGTGTGTGCAGATGCACTCATACCTGCCTGCTGCCATTCCTGAGCAAGCTCTGCACTGGTGGTGCCCCGATCCCGCAGCTGAATCAACTTTAGGAGACGGTCCTGGAGCTTGCTGGACTTTCTTGGGCGCCCTGAAGCCTTATTCACAACAATTGAACCTCTCTCCTTGAAGTTCTTGATGATCCGATAAATGGTTGATTTAGGTGCAATCTTACTAGCAGCAATATCCTTGCCTGTGAAGCCCTTTTTGTGCAAAGCAATGATGACGGCACGTGTTTCCTTGCACGTAACCATAGTTAACAGAGGAAGAACAATGATTTCAAGCACCACCCTCCTTTTAAAGCTTCCAGTCTGTTATTCTAACTCAATCAGCATGACAGAGTGATCTCCAGCCTATTCCTCATCAACACTCTCACCTGTGTTAACGAGAGAATCCCTGACATGATGTCAGCTGGTCCTTTTGTGGCAGGGTTGAAATGCAGTGGAAATGTTTTTTGGAGATTAAGTTCATTTTCATGGCAAAGAGGGACTTTGCAATTAATTGCAATTCATCTGATCACTCTTCATGACATTCTGGAGTATATGCAAATTGCCATCATAAAAACTGAGGCAGTAGACTTTGTGAAAATTAATATTTGTGTCATTCAAAACTTTTGACCACGACTGTACACTATATTTACAAAAGTATGTGGACACCCCGTCCCATTAGTGGATTCGGCTTTTTCAGCCACACCCGTTGCTGACAGGTGTATAAAAATCGAGCACACAGCCATGCAATCTCCATAGATAAACATTGCAGTAGAATGGCCTTTCCAACAAGTCAGTTCGTCAAATTTCTGCCCTGCTAAAGCTGCCCCAGTCAACTGTAAGTGCTGTTATTGTGAAGTGGAAACGTCTAGGAGCAACAACGGCTCAGCCGCAAAGTGGTAGGCCCCACAAGCTCACAGAATGGGACTGCCGAGTGCTGAAGCGCGTAGCTTCAAACTGCCTCTGGAGTTCCAAACTGCCTCTGGAAGCAACGTCAGCACAAGAACTGTTTGCCGGGAGCTTCATGAAATGGGTTTCCATGGCCGAGCAGCAGCACACAAGCCTAAGATCACCATGTGCAATGCCAAGTGTCGGCTGGAGTGGTGTAAAGTTTGCCGCCATTGGACTCTGGAGCAGTGGAAACGTGTTCTCTGGAGTGGAATCACGTTTCACCATCTGGCAGTCTGAAGGACGAATCTGGGTTTGGCGGGGGCCAGGAGAACGCTACCTGCCCGAATGCATAGTGCCAACTGTAAAGTTTAGTGGAGGAGGAATAATGGTCTGGGGCTATTTTCAATGATTTGGGCTAGGCCCCTTAGTTCCAGTGAAGGGAAATCTTAACGCTACAGCATACAATGACATTCTAGACCATTCTGTGTTTCTAACTTTGTGGCAACAGTTTGGAGAAGGCCCTTTCCTGTTTCAGCATGACAATGCTGAAATGGGCTTACATCTTCTCCAGCCCCCTCCCTTAGACAGTGATGAGGAGGAGCCAGAAGGCGCCGCTGCCCAGCGCAGCCTCCATCCCCATGGATGAAGACCACGTGGAGCTGGTGAAGAGGACCATGGCAGCAGTGGCCCTGCCCTCTTTGGCTATCCCGACCTGGGCTCAGGAGATCTCTGACGACCAGTGGAAGGATATGGTCCAGCAGACACTCCAGACTCGCCAAAGCTCAGAAGGCCTGATGCTAGAGCACAAATAAGACTGAATTGCCTCCTCCTCACAGTCTGTCTATAACTGTGCCATGCATTTCACCATCACACTTACCCCAGGGGAGTCTGAGCTGAGGTCCTCTGAGCGGGTCATGAGTCCTAGGTGTCTCAATTCTCAAGAGATGAGAGAAATTGTGAAAACCCATCTGTCCAATTCCTATTAGATTAGGATATCTCTCCTAAATATGTGTTTGAAAGGAGCCTCTGGGTACTCACTACTTCTAACCTAGAGGGCAGCAGGTAGCCTAGCAGTTAAGAGCGTTGGGCCAGTAACTGAAATGTCGCTGGTTCGAACCCCCGAGCCAACTAGGTGAAAAATCTGTCAATGTGCTCGAGCAAGGCACTTAACCCTAATTGCTCCTGTAAGTCGCTCTGGATAAGAGCGTCTGAAAAATGACTAAAATGTAAATGTAAATGTAATGCCCCTGTCCACAAAGCGAGGTCCATACAGAAATGGTTTGTCGACATCGGTGTGGAAGAACTTGACTGGCCTGCACAGAGCCATATCCTCAACCCCATCAAACACCTTTGGGATGAATTGGAACGCCGACTGCGAGCCAGGCCTAATCGCCCAACATCAGTGCCTGACCTCACTAATGCTCTTGTAGCTGAATAGAATCAAGTCCCCGCAACAATGTTCTAACATCTAGTGGAAAGCCTTCCCAGAGGAGTGGAGGCTGTTATAGCAGCAAGGGGGGGGGGGACCAACTCCATATTAATGCCCATGATTTTTGAATGAGATGTTCGATGAGCAGGTGTCCACATACTTCTGGTCATGTAGTGTATGTCTACTGTATGGGTCCAATATGGTGCACTGGGAGATGCAGGGGTGTGGTGTGAGATTGCCATATAACAGTGACATCTACTGGTAGCTTTGTGAACTGTGCTTCCAAAGCCATCTGGGGACCACCAACTTGGAAGATGTTTGACAGAAAAGCACCTACCAATCACGAAAACAACAACAACCAGTGGAGGCTGCTGAGGGGAGGACGGCTCATAATAATGACTGAAATAGAGTCAGTGGAATGGAAACCACGTGTTTGATACCATTCCATGAACTCCATTCCAGCCATTAATATGAGCCGTTCCTCCCTCCATTCAGCAGCCTCCACTGAAAACAACGTACCCAGTACAGCCAGAAGAAGACGTGGCACCCTTCAGAGCCTGGTTCTTCTTCAGGTTTCTTCCTAGGTTCCTTCTAGGGAGGTTTGCCTAGGCAACGTGCTGTTGTTTCTGCTTTGCTTGCTCTTTGGGGTTTAGGCCGGGTATCTGTAAAAGTACTTTGTGACAACTGCTGATGTAAAAAGGGCTTTATAAAACACATTTGATTGATTTAACCATAACAACAAGAGCATTTTGGTATGGTTAAGCACCCACTTTTATAAGTACTCACGGTTTATTCCAATACCTTAGAAATGGCAGGAGGCACACAGGCTACGAGTTTCTGAAGCCATATTAAGCACCAGAGTTACAGATACATATTAATATCAAGAGTAACATATGTGCAAATATAAATTAAATTAAAACACTTCTCCACTCCTATGATGCTCTTACAGTCAATGACTGAGTGTGATTGTATTCCAATGGTCTTCACCACAGGTAGGTAGGTAGATAGGAGTAACACTGGTAAATAACTGTAAAATGTTTAAATGCCTGCTTGAGAGGATTGGGTATGTTTCAGAGTCGGATATAGTTAGCTTAAAATATTGAAATAACATACTGTAGTGCAAGATAAATACTGACTGACAGGATAAAAAATAAAACAGATTTGTTTAAATACGCAATTCACATTCATGACTCCTTTTGTCCAAAGACAAACAGACAGAGAAAAATTAAAAGTAAGATGGGATATGTCACCATTTACTGGCCAATATTTTGACAGTTCTTTGTAAATGCTGGCATAGCTTCACAGACAGCTATGTCTTCGCAAAAGTCCTCAATTGGCAAGAGTCCAATACCAAAACAGTCTCTTTCCCCTATCCCTTGTTGACTCCCCTTCGCAGATCTAAATAGATATGTATGAAAGACTGGATATGTATGAGAAAAATATGCAGAAAAGTGAAGGACCTAGGCAAAGGGGTTGAGGGCAGAAATTGAACCAGGCCCAAGCCTACCTGACTTATGTCTAATATCCAATCCTTGAAAATCTTCAAGGGGGCAGTCAATGGGCTTAGGGACCAGGGATGGGTTTGGAATCAGGCCTAATGTTATGTCGTACCTCATCCCTCCAGGTATAGGTTGCCCTTAGGCACAGATCCAGGATAAGCTCAGTGAGCTTAACCTCCCTCCAGATTCTTACCTTAAAGGGACATTTCACTCATAAATAAAAGTTTGTCAGATGTTTTCAGACCACTAATGTACTCTAATGAAACTATGTCACATGACATAGGTTGTGTAGATCCAGCTATCGTTGTTTTACCTTAACATCAGACTACTTTAGAGGTCTGAAAATGTCTGTCAAACTTTAATTTGAAAGCGTAATGTCCCTTTAACCATTAGGAGGGGCAATGGCCAGTGTCTAGGGGCATCCTGTACATACATGGGCAGGCTTTAGTGATTGTGGACGTTGAAGAACCCCACGCTGGTTGGGGACTCCTTCACTGTTACTGTGACAAAGTTGGCGGTGACATCCGTGACAAACACGTGTTCTAGAAGGCTAAGCGCCGGCCGCCAGTCCGTCTCCATTTCCATCTCCATAGAGACCAGGTGGGCCCCATTGTTGTTGGGATAAGGGGAGGAGTCGCGCTCTTCTGATTCACTGCTGCTGGTGTCGTCTGAGTCGCCCGTGCTGAGCTTGTTAAGGGTCCGAGAGTTCTCGAAGTTCCGGGAGTTCATCTCGTTAAGGCTCTGTCCTGACTTCCTGTCCTCCTCTCTCGCCGTGCTCGCTCCGCCTCCCCCGCCCGACGACACGACTCCCTGTACACTCCCCCCTTTCTCCAATCTTCCATTACCTCTCCCTACACACCTTGGCCCCTTTCTGTTCATCTCTCTCGCCGTCTCTGCCCCCGTGTTCTTCCCTCTCTCCTCTCTGGCTTGTGGAATGCTTCCAGAGCGCAGCGCCCCTGCCCCTAACCCTCCCGACGCCACGCTCTGGTCTAGCCCAGACGAGGTGTGCATCTCTTTAATGCTTCCCCCAGCTCTTTTTCCTGCCTGGCTGACACCGCTTCTCAGGCTCGACCTTGAAACTGCAACTCCAGTGGCGTCGGAGGTTCCGTTTCCCTGGAGACCATTGCCGGGCGCCCGTTTGTTGACGCTCTGCAGGTTAAGAGCTCGGAGGCTGAGGGCCTGACTGATGCGGTCTCTGGCCGAGGGAGGGAGAGAGGAGGCGGGCTTGGCTCCCTGCTGCTGAACCACCACCACCGCCTGACCTCCAGGGCCCTCCTGCTGCCTCCTCTGCCCAGCTGGGGAGCGTTGAGCTGGGCTGCACGCCGCCGGAGAGCCCCCGAACCCACTGGAGGTCTTGGAGCCGTGGAGACCAAGTGATGTGGATGTAGACACCCCTGGTTTTACAGAGGATGCTACCTTGAGCCCTTCTGCTCTGCCATTGCTGCTGCCGGCGTCAGAGACAGAGAGGGAGCGCTTCAGATCTGACGATCCCTTACTCTGAGGCGGGGGAGGTCTGCTGAGAGAAGAAAAGGAGGATGGAGAGGAGGGAGTGGTGGTCGACATGGAGCGACCCGACCATATGGAGTTCAGCGGCCCAGGTTTGGAGGCCCCTGGCTGGAAGAAGGCCCCTCCAGCAGCCCGCTGGGATGCTGCCTCATCTCTGGAGCCCCGGCTGGCGCTCAGGCTGGTGTAGGTGAAACTGGCCGGCTGTAGAGGCTTCTTCACCCCCCCCCGAGGTTCCTCTTTGGGGGGCTCACGGGGGGGCCTGAGGACCTGGTGGTGGCGAGAAAGAGGAGGGGGCGGCAGGGGCGGCCGGGTATTTGCCTGTCTCAAAGCCCTCAGCTCGGGGAGCAGCGGTTTCCTCCCGCGCTTTTTCCGGACGGGCTCCTGCTTGGCCACCACGATATGGGGCCTTGTCTGGGGGACAGGGTGGAGGTTGAGGTTGAGGTTGCGGCGCCGAGGACCCGGTTTGGCCTTCTTCCCATGGTCTTCATCTTCCTCTTCTGAGGAAGAGGCGGAGGGAGAGGAGGACAGGCCGGATGAAGAAGATGAGGAGGACCGGTCGGATTTGGTTTCAGTTGGCTCTGGTTCCTAAAGAAATGGAGACAGAAAGGTTTGTAATGTAACCATGCATTATGTGACATCAGATTGTATCTTCATCATCCAAACAAACAAATAGATTCATGTTACTGTTGGTTGTAAATATAATGAAAGCAATCATTGAGAAGACATTATAATTAAGATGACAAAAGGAAGTTAATTTACTGCATTTGTTGTAGTGACTACATCTTATACGTTTGAATAGCAGCAACAGTGTGATGATTACCAGAATTTTCCGTGGACGCCCCCTTGGCCTCTTCCCTCTCTTACGGAACAGTAGGTCCCTCTCTTGCTCTCTGTAGAAGGTACACACGGCGTCAGATAGTCACTACCAATGTTCTGCTACTTTAAAAATACATCCTTCCTTACTTAAAGTGAGCAAGGGTTCCATTTAAATGATTTCACCAATTTGGTTATGTCAGATATAAATTATAGCGTCAAGGATGGGAGGAAGGAAAGAAACAATGCATTTGATCAAAATCAAATCAAATGTATTGGTCAAGCAGCTGTTATTACGAGTGTAGCGAAATGCTTGTGCTTCTAGTTCCGACAATGCAGTAATATCTAACAGTTCCACAACAAATATCTAATACACACAAATCTAAGTAAAGGAATGGAATAAGAATATATAAATATACAGTGGGGAGAACAAGTATTTGATACACTGCCGATTTTGCAGGTTTTCCTACTTACAAAGCATGTAGAGGTCTGTAATTTTTATCATAGGTACACTTCAACTGTGAGAGACGGAATCTAAAACAAAAATCCAGAAAATCACATTGTATGATTTTTAAGTAATTAATTTGCATTTTATTGCATGACATAAGTATTTGATCACCTACCAACCAGTAAGAATTCCGGCTCTCACAGACCTGTTAGTTTTTCTTTAAGAAGCCCTCCTGTTCTCCACTCATTACCTGTATTAACTGCACCTGTTTGAACTCGTTACCTGCATAAAAGACACCTGTCCACACACTCAATCAAACAGACTCCAACCTCTCCACAATGGCCAAGACCAGGGAGCTGTGTAAGGACATCAGGGATAAAATTGTAGACCTGCACAAGGCTGGGATGGGCTACAGGACAATAGGCAAGCAGCTTGGTGAGAAGGCAACAACTGTTGGCGCAATTATTAGAAAATGGAAGAAGTTCAAGATGACGGTCAATCACCCTCGGTCTGGGGCTCCATGCAAGATCTCACCTCGTGGGGCATCAATGATCATGAGGAAGGTGAGGGATCAGCCCAGAACTACACGGCAGGACCTGGTCAATGACCTGAAGAGAGCTGGGACCACAGTCTCAAAGAAAGCCATTAGTAACACACTACGCCGTCATGGATTAAAATCCTGCAGCGCACGCAAGGTCCCCCTGCTCAAGCCAGCGCATGTCCAGGCCCGTCTGAAGTTTGCCAATGACCATCTGGATGATCCAGAGGAGGAATGGGAGAAGGTCATGTGGTCTGATGAGACAGAAATAGAGCTTTTTGGTCTAAACTCCACTCGCCGTGTTTGGAGGAAGAAGAAGGATGAGTACAACCCCAAGAACACCATCCCAACCGTGAAGCATGGAGGTGGAAACATCATTCTTTGGGGATGCTTTTCTGCAAAGGGGACAGGACGAATGCACCGTATTGAGGGGAGCATGGATGGGGCCATGTATCGCGAGATCTTGGCCAACAACCTCCTTCCCTCAGTAAGAGCATTGAAGATGGGTCGTGGCTGGGTCTTCCAGCATGACAACGACCCGAAAGCACACAGCCAGGGCAACTAAGGAGTGGCTCCGTAAGAAGCATCTCAAGGTCCTGGAGTGGCCTAGCCAGTCTCCAGACCTGAACCAAATAGAAAATCTTTGGAGGGAGCTGAAAAAAAAAAGTCCGTATTGCCCAGCGACAGCCCCAAAACCTGAAGGATCTGGAGAAGGTCTGTATGAAGGAGTGGGCCAAAATCCCTGCTGCAGTGTGTGCAAACCTGGTCAAGACCTACAGGAAACGTATGATCTCTGTAATTGCAAACAAAGGTTTCTGTACCAAATATTAAGTTCTACTTTTCTGATGTATCAAATACTTATGTCATGCAATAAAATGCAAATTAATTACTTAAAAATCATACAATGTGATTTTCTGGATTTTTGTTATAGATTTCGTCTCTCAGAGTTGAAGTGTACCTATGACAAAAATTACAGACCTCTACATGCTTTGTAAGTAGGAAAACCTGCAAAATCAGCAGTGTATCAAATACTTGTTCTCCCCACTGTATGGATGAGCAATGTCATTGTCAGAGCGGCATAGGCTAAGATGCAATAGATAGTATATAATACAGTATATACATATGAAACGAGTAATGCAAGATATGCCAACATTATTAAAGTGGCATTATTAATGCAAGATATGTCAACATTATTAAAGAGGCATTATTAAAGTGACTAGTGTTCCATTTATTAAATGATCTGGGCAACTCTAATAAACCATGGAGCAGTGCTCTACAATAAGTACGAATGAATATGTTCTGGTCAACCAACAACCAGTATGATATTAATAACTCACCTCTTGTGGAAGGCAGCCATTAATCTGGGGTCCAGAATATTCTCTTCAGGCTCCCAACTGTTATGCCTGTAAAGAAAACCCCACATTAGAAAACCGTTTATTAGAGCACAGTAGCTAGAGAGACATTGCAATTATAATGTCACACCCTGAATTTTCTGTCCATTTGTTTCTAGTCTGGTTTAAAGGGGGTATCTCCTTTTTCAGATGCAATGTCAGACATAGTAGCATCCTATCAAAAACAAACATAGGCCTAATTGACGTTGTATCTAAATAAAATATTAAGAACATTTTCAGAATAATGCAAATCTTGAGAGGGTAGCTGTTTAGGGCTAGCCTAAATTTAAATGTCTAAAACTGGATTGTTTGCTCAACTATTTACATTCAGCCACACTATTGGTAAACGATCACGACGAAAGCACGGTGCATGAAAATAGTGGGCGTTACATATTCCGGTGCTTGAGTTCTCTACGGTAGTAGGAGGATGCCTGTTCACGTTACTAGATACCGGTTAGGAATCGTAACATCAGCTGCTCGGGCTTAAGAAAACAAAACAAGACTCCGAAACGGCTAACACCATCATCTTTCTTCCATGCAAAACCACAAGCGACGGGAATATTATCATATGATTGTAAATATTGCGTAGCTATGAGAGAAATACGGGGTTGCAGGGGGATCAAGGGCTACATTGTCATTGTTTAGCTCAGCCAGCTTCTTACTAAATAGCTACTCACTTGGACGACCACCCTCTCCACTTCACCAAATACTCAAACTTCCCCTGCAAAGGAGAAGAGTGGGAAAGAGTTAAAAGATTGTAAAGGGTCTAATGTTTCCACATTATAATAAAATACGTTATTTCATACCTTTCTTGGGCGTTTGTTGAGGATGCATTCGGCGTCAAATACCTGCCCTACAGTTACCCCGTCCATAGCTCCAGCCCCTCTCCTTTTTTTACGAGGAAAAGCGGAACAGGGAGGGAAAGATTGTCCTCCCGCGGCATCCATAGTTAGGCACCGTACCTCTGCCTCTCATACGTCACTTTAAACGTTTCATTCTAGAGGGCCTGCATAGCTACAAAATATTACTGCATAAAGTCGTTTTAAATGCTTTATTATTACATATGATCCGGTATGCTAGGCTCCATAAAGGGCACACATCTATAAATTGACAATATATTATTATTACAGCGATGACAGTTATCATTACATTTACATTTTAGTCATTTACGGTGCATTCAGAAAGTATTCAGACCTCTTGACTTTTTCCACATTTTGTTACATTACAGCCTTATTCTAAAATTGATTAAATTGTTTTTTCCCCTCATCAATCTACACACAATACCCCATAATGACAAGGTGAAAACAGATTTTTAGAAATTTTTGCAAATGTATTTAAAATAGAAAAACTGAAATATTACATTTACACAAGTATTCAGACCCTTTACTCAGTACTTTGTTGAAGCATCTTTGGCAGCGATTACAGCCTCAAGTCTTCCTTGGTATGACACTACAAGCTTGTCACACCTGTATTTGGGTAGTTTCTCTGCAGATCCTCTCAAGCTCTGTCAGGTTGGATGGTGTCGCTGCACAGCTATTTTCACATCTCTCCAGAGATGTTCGATCGGGTTCAAGTCCGGGCCACTCAAGGACAGTCAGAGACTTGTCCCGAAGCCACTCCTGCGTTGTCTTGGCTGTGTGCTTAGGGTTGTTGTCCTGTTGGAAGGTGACCTTCGCTCCATTCTGAGCTCCTGAGCGCTCTGGAGCAGGTTTTCATCAAGGATTTCTCTGTACTTTGCTCCGTTCATCTTTCCCTCGATCCTGACTGGTCTCCCAGTCCCTTAAAAACATCCCCACAGCATGATGCTGCCACAACCATGGTTCACCGTAGGGATGGTGCCAGGTTTCCTCCAGACATGACGCTTGGCATTCAGGCCAAAGAGTTCAATCTTGGTTTCATCAGACCAGAGAATCTTGTTTCTCATGGTCTGAGAGTCCTTTAGGTGCATTTTGGCAAACTCCAAGCGGGCTGTCATGTGCCTTTTACTGAGGAGTGTCTTCCGTCTGGCCACTCTACCATAAAGGCCTGATTGGTGGTGTGCTGCAGAGATGGTTGTCCTTCTGGAAGGTTCTCCCATCTCCACAGAGGAACTCTGCTCTGTCAGAGTGGCCATCGGGTTCTTGGTCACCTCCCTGACTAAGGCCCTTCTCCCCCGATTGCTCAGTTTGGCCAGGTGGCCAACTCTAGGAAGAGTCTCGGTGGTTCCAAACTTCTTCTATTTAAGAATGATGGAGGTCACTGTGTTCTTGGGGACCTTCAATGCTGCAGAAATCCTGTCTCGGAGCTTCGACCTCATGGCTTGGTTTTTGCTCTAACATGCACTGTCAACTGTGGGACCTTATATAGACAGGTGTGTGCCTTTCCAAATCATGTCCAATCAATTGAATTTACCACAGGTGGACTCCAATCAAGTTGTAGAAACATCTCAAGGATGATCAATGGAATCAGGATGCACCTGAACTCAATTTCGAGTCTCATAACAAAGAGTCTGAATACTTATGTAAATAAGGTATTTCAGTTTAAAAATTTTAATACATTTGCAAACATTTATAAAAACCTGTTTTTGCTTTGTCATTATGGGGTATTGTGTGTAGATTGATGAGGATTTTATTTTCATTTAATCCATTTTAGAATAAGGCTGTAACGTAACAAAATCACTGGGTCTGAATACTTTCAGAATGCACTTTATTTATAATGAGGGATACCTGCAGAAAATCAGATCTCTCTGAAATGAAAATGGATGGCCCTCCCTTCAGTAATATATATTTTTACCTGACCCTCTCTGAAAGCTTGCAACAAAAAGTGACCCTCCCCTATACCCAAAATAATAATTAGAACATAAAGTGGATAGTAGAGAAAATGCCTACCATTTACTCCTAGGACAGACCAGAGCATTAGATTTGCAGCATTAGAAAATGTTATTACATAGCAAAGTAGCCAGAAGGTTGTGGATATGCAGACCACCACAGAGAAGGGTGAAAATATATACATTATAATAAAAGTACCTCATGAATCTATCATCTTATTTGCAGTAGGAGAAAAAATGGCCTTTTATAAACACATTTTCATGCAATTCTATGTCATTTTACATGACTGGAGACAAGCAGAATATTTTTTAAATACCACAACAGAGCATGACAACAAATGAGAGCATGCTGTAGCACCAGATAAGTTATATATTTTTTTATACATGCTATTATTGTTTAAAAAAAGGACAGTCTAAGTTAGGAACAGGGCCGTCGCCAGAACGAATCAGTTGGACAGGCCTCTGATTTCTATAGGCGCGTACGTTTTCTCACGGGACCTATGTGTGCACGTGCTTGTGGGTTCACAATTGTTATAATGGGTGTAATAGCAAAGGCCATAGGCAGCTCGTGAGTTTCAAGTTTGGGGAAACGTACAATTTCTTACAATATAAAAATCTAAAAGTTAAAATTCAACTATGGTGAGAGCACCAACCTCTGCCATATGGACACATTGATACACTGTGATACATTGGCGGCTAATGAAATTAGAGCATATAACTCAGAGATAGCCTATAGGCCAATGCAGAAGTAGGCCTACAACTTCCATCCTCAAATAAGTAAAATACATAGGCCTAAAGCCAACAAATGAAAACAGTAGAAAATATCCTGACCAAAATTCTGGTTCTTTCAATCACATTCATATCTCTGCTGCACCTGTCTGCCTCCCTTTCTATCTGTCTTGACTTGAGCTATTGCTAGTGAAGTGCAATATTGTATCACTGGGTCTAGCCTGAAGCTGTCACTAGCGAACTTGCAACATTGTACCAACTAGTCTATTCTGGGCCCTCAGAGTTTCCTGCGCCAGTGAGCTCCAGACAGACAGCTATTTTTGATGAAATTCCAACGGATATATGGGATCATCAGATCATGATATTTTGCTCTTTCACATGAAGGCTTGGTGATTATCGAGGCCGTGTGTGTTGGAACTACCATTCGCAATGGATGTTTAAAAAAAACTGTATTCGTTGGCTCAGCTTATTAGTGGTGTACGTGGTGAGTTAAGACAATCAGAAATCAGACATTGCCAAATGGGCACTTTCCTACATGCATGTATGCATTCTGGAGAGAGACGCACCATATTCGCCACACAACCCTCCACTTCTTCTTGATGCAACATTTTAAATTATATTCAAGACACATTATCTTCACACATATTTTAGACGCTTTTCACTGACATCCGTAACTCAATCAGCTAGACCTATTGCCACGCTCACTACCCAAATAGAGGGCTTCCCAAATAGGCATGCAAACTTCTGATTTGAAACAATCCACAGCTATAAAAAAAAAAAAAAAAAAAAAGCTACTGATCGTCTGTGGCTAAGTCATGCTCCCTGGTGAAGTATTTTGAACGATTTTATTTAGACAGAAGTAATTATATAATTTGGTCGAAACATCAATTTACTTTAGGGCAATCCAGCACCCTAACTGTGCACCGCCAACTTTCCTTTGCAATTCGCATGAAACCAGAGATATAATGACGAGATGCTCATGTCTCCTTCCTAACAATGGGAGTCTTTGTCCCAAAGGCGAGAAGGCAGGCGACAAGTTTAGGTCTGTATATTATTCCCATAGAAACGCATTGGGATTATTCTGTACAGATTTTGAAGAAAGTGAGCCCTCTCGCTTCGGCTCTTCCTCTCTGCTCTAGCTATATCAATTCAATGTAAGGGCTTTATTGGCATGGGAAACGTATGTTCACAATACCAAAGCAAGTGAGTAGATAGTAAACAAAAGTGAAATAAACAAGAAATATTAACAGTGAACGTTACACTCAGACGTTCCAGAAGAATAAAGACATTTCAATTGACATATTATGTATATATACAGTGTTGTAACAATGTGCAAATAGTTAAAGTACAAATGGGAAAATAAATAAACATAAATATGGGTTGTATCTACAATGGTGTTTGTTCTTCACTGGTTGCCCTTTTCTTGTGGCAACAGGTCACAAATCTTGCTGCTGTGATGTCACACTGTGGTATTTCACCCAGTAGATAAGGGAGTTTATCAAAATTGGGTTTGTTTTCGAATTCTTTGTGGATCTCTGTAATCTGAGGGAAATACAGTGAGGGAAAAAGGTATTTGATCCCTTGCTGATTTTGTACGTTTGCCCACTGACAAAGACATGATCAGTCTATAATTTTAATTGTAGGTTTATTTGAACAGTGAGAGACAGAATAACAACAAAAAAATCCAGAAAAACGCATGTCAAAAATGTTATAAATTGATTTGCATTTTAATGAGAGAAATAAGTATTTGACCCCCTCTCAATCAGAAAGATTTACTCAAAGCCAGTGGCATGTCGTTAGCAAAGATTGAAAAAAAGTGAGGGGCCTAAACAGCTGCCCTGGGGAATTCCTGATTCTACCTGGATTATGTTGGAGAGGCTTCCATTAAAGAACACCCTCTGTGTTCTGTTAGACAAGTAACTCTTTATCCACAATATAGCAGGGGGTGTAAAGCCATAACACATACGTTTTTCCAGCAGCAGACTATGATGGATAATGTCAAAAGCCGCACTGAAGTCTAACAAAACAGCCCCCACAATCTTTTTATCATCATTTTCTCTCAGCCAATCATCAGTAATTTGTGTAAGAGCTGTGTTTGCTGAATGTCCTTCCCAATAAGTGTGCTGAAAGTCTGTTGTCAATTTGTTTACGGTAAAATAGCATTGTATCTGGTCAAACACACATTTTTCCAGAAGTTTACTAAGGGTTGGTAACAGGCTATTTGAGCCAGTAAAGGGGGCTTTACTATTCTTGGGTAGTGGAATGACTTTTCAATTCTCCAGACCTGAGGACACACACTTTCTAGTAGACTTAAATTGAAGATATGGCAAATAGGAGTGGCAATATCGTCCGCTATTATCCTCAGTAATTTTCCATCCAGGTTGTCAGACCCCGGTGGCTTGTCATTGTTGATAGACAACAATATTATTTTTACCTCTTCCTCACTCACTTTACGGAATTCAAAAGTACAATGTTTGTCTTTCATAATTTGGTCAAATATACTTGGATGTGTAGTTTCAGCGTTTGTTGCTGGCATGTCATGACACATTTGCTAATCTTGCCAATGAAAAAATTATCAAAGTAGTTTTGTCAATATCAGTGGGTTTTGTGATGAATGAATCAAATCAAATCAAATTTGTCACATGCGCCGGATACAACAGGTGTAGACCATACAGTGAAATGCTTATTTACAAGCCCTTAACCAACAACGCAGTTTAAAGAAAAATAAGTGTTAAGTAAAAAATAGATAACAAAAAAATTATTAAAGAGCAGCAGTAAAATAACAGTAGCGAGGCTATATACAGGGGTTACCGGTACAGAGTCAATGTGTGGGGGAACAGGTTAGTCGTAATTGAGGTAATATGTACATGTAGGAAGAGTTACAGTGACTATGCATAGATAATAAAGTGTAGCAGCAGCGTAAAGAGGGGGTGTGGGGGTGGGGGGGGGGGGACAATGTAAATAGTCTGGGTAGTCATTTGATTAGCTGTTCAGGAGTCATGGCTTGGGGGTAGAAGTTGTTAAGAAGCCTCTTGGACCTAGACTTAGCGCTCCGGTAATGCTTGTCGTGAGGTAGCAGAGAGAACAGTCTATGACTAAGGTGGCTGGAGTCTTTGACAATTTTTAGGGCCTTCCTCTGACACCGCCTGGTATAGAGGTCCTAGATGGCAGGAAGCTTGGCCCCAGTGATGTACTGGGCCGTACACACTACCCTCTGTAGAACCTTGCGGTCGGAGGCCGAGCAGTTGCCATACCAGGCAGTGATGCAACCAGTCAGGATGCTCTCGATGGTGCAGCTGTATAACTTTTTGAGGATCCGAGGACCCATGCCAAATCTTTTCAGTCTCCTGAGGGGGAATAGGCTTTGTCGTGCCCTCTTCAAGACTGTCTTGGTGTATTTGGACCATGATAGTTTGTTGGTGATGTGGACACCAAGGAACTCAACATGCTCCACTACAGTCCCGTCGATGAGAATGGGGGCGTGCTCGGTCCTCTTCTTTTTCCTGTAGTCCACAATCATCTCCTTTGTCTTGATTACGTTGAGGGAGAGGTTGTTATCCTGGCACCACACGGCCAGGTCTCTGACCTCCTCCCTATAGGCTGTCTCATCGTTGTCGGTGATCAGGCCTACCACTGTTGTGTCGTCTACAAACTTAATGATGGTGTTGGAGTCGTGCCTGGCCATGCAGTCATGGTGAACAGGGAGTACAGGAGGGGACTGAGCACACACCCCTGAGGGGCCCCCGTGTTGAGGATCAGCGTGGCAGATGTGTTGTTACCTACCCTTACCACCTCGGGCGGCCCGTCAGGAAGTCCAGGATCCAGTTGCAGAGGGAGGTGTTTAGTCCCAGGGTCCTTAGCTTAGTGTTGAGCTTTGAGGGCAGTATGGTATTAAACGCTGAGCTGTAGTCAATGAATAGCATTCTCACGTAGGTGTTCCTTTTGTCCAGGTGGGAAAGGGAAGTGTGGAGTGCAATAGAGTGGATATCTGTGGATCTGTTGGGGTGGTATGCAAATTGGAGTGGGTCTAGGGTTTCTGGGATAATGGTGTTGATGTGAGCCATGACCAGCCTTTCAAAGCATTTAATGGCTACAGACGTGAGTGCTACGGGTCGGAAGTCATTTAGACAGGTTACCTTAGTGTTCTTGGGCACAGGGACTATGGTGGTCTGCTTGAAACATGTTGGTATTACAGACTCAGTCAAGGACACGTTGAAAATGTCAGTGAAGACACTTGCCAGTTGGTCAGTGCATGCTCGGAGTACACGTCCTGGTAATCCGTCTGGCCCTGCGGCCTTGTGAATGTTGACCTGTTTAAAGGTCTTACTCACATCGGCTCCGGAGAGCGTGATCACACAGTCGTCCGGAAAAGCTGATGCTCTCATGCATGCTTCAGTGCTGCTTGCCTCGAAGCGAACATAGAAGTAATTTAGCTCATCTGGTAGGCTCGTGTCACTGGGCAGCTCGCGGCTGTGCTTCCCTTTTGTTGTCTGTAATAGTTTGCAAGCCCTGCCACATCCGACAAGCATCGGAGCCGGTGTAGTACGATTCAATCTTAGTCCTGTATTAACGCTTTGCCTGTTTGATGGTTTGTCAGAGGCCATAGCGGGATTTTTCTTATAAGCGTCCGGGTTAGATTCCCGCTCCTTGAAAGCGGCAGCTCTACCCATTAGCTCAGTGCGGATGTTGCCTGTAATCCATGGCTTCTGGTTGGGGTATGTACGTACGGTCACTGTGGGGATGACGTCATCGATGCACTTATTGATGAAGCCAGTGACTGATGTGGTGTACTCCTCAATGCCATTGGAAGAATCCCGTAACATATTCCAGTCTGTGCTAGCAAAACAGTCCTGTAGCTTAGCGTCTGCGTCATCTGACCACTTCTATATTGACAGAGTCACTGGTACTTCCTGCTTTAGTTTTTGCTTGTAAGCAGGAATCAGGAGGATCAATGAATGATGGAGCCGAGTTTGACTTTTTCCCCAAAATGTAATTTAAGGTGTTACAAAGCTTTTTACGCTCATTCTTTATATCATTTATTTGGGTTTCATAATATAGTTTATTTTTATTTAGTTTAGTCACATGATTTCTCAATTTGCAGTACGTTTGCCAATCGGTTGGGCTGCCAGACTTATTTTCCATACCTTTTGCCTCGTCCCTCTCAACCATACAATTTTTCAATTCCTCATCAATCCAAGGGGATTTAACAGTTTTTAGTCATTTTCTTAATGGGTGCACGCTTATTAGGAACTGGAATAAGCAATTTCATAAATGTGTCAAGTGCAGCGTCTGGTTGCGCATCATTACACACCACAGACCAGCAAATATTCTTTACATCATCAACATAAGAATCACTACAAAACCTATTGTATGACCTCTTATACACTATATTAGGCCCAGCCTTTGGAACTTTGGTTTTCATAGATATGGCTACTATATTGTGATCACTACATCATAAGGATTTGGATACTGCTTTAAAGCAAATGTATGCAGCATTAGTAAAGATTTGATCAATACATGTTGATGATTTAATTCCTGTGCTGTTTGTAACTACCCTGGTAGGTTGACTGACAACCTGAACCAGGTTGCAGGCACTGGTTACAGTTTGAAGTTTTTTCTTGAGTGGGCAGCTTGATGAAAGCCAGTCAATATTTAAATAATCCAGAAAATATACTTCTCTGTTGATATCACACACATTATCAAGCATTTCACACATATTATCCAGATACTGACTGTTAGCACTTGGTGGGCTATAGCAGCTTCCCACAAGAATGGGCTTTAGGTGAGGCAGATGAACCTGTAGCCATATACTTCAACAGTATTAAACATGAGATCCTTTCTAAGTTTTACAGGAATGTGGTTCTGAATATAGACCTCAACACCGCCCCCATTGGCATTTCTGTCTTTTCGGTAGATGTTATAACCAAGTATTGCTACCACTGTATCATCAAAGGTATTATCTAAGTGAGTTTCAGAGATAGTCAGAATATGAATGTAATATGTTACAAGCAAGTTATTGACTTCATTAACCTTGTTTCTGAGGCTACATACAGTACATGTCAAAAGTTTGGAAACACCTACTCATTCAAGGGTTTTTCTTTATTTTTACTATTTTCTACATTGTAGAATAATAGTGAAGACATCAAAACTATGAAATAACACATATGGAATCATGTAGTAACCAAAAAAGTGTTAAACAAATCTAAATATATTTTATATTTGAGATTCTTCAAAGTAGCGACAATTTGCCTTGATGACAGCTTTGCACAAACTTGGCATTCTCTCAACCAGATTAATGAGAAATGCTTTTCCAACAGTCTTGAAGGAGTTCCCACTTATGCTGAGCACTTGTTGGCTGCTTTTCCTTCACTCTGCGGTCCAACTCATCCCAAACACACTACCCTCTGTAGCGCCTTACGGTCGGATGCCGAGCAGTTGCCAAACCAGGCAGTGATGCAACCAGTCAGGATGCTCTCGATGGTGCTGCTGTATAACTTTTTGAGGATCTGGGGACCCATGCCAAACCTTTTCAGTCTCCTGAGGGGGAAAAAGCATTGTCGTGCCCTCTTTACGACTTTCTTGGTGTGTTTGGACCATGATAGTTTGTTGGTGATGTGGACACCAAGGAACTTGAAACTCTCATCCCGCTCCACTACAGCCCTGTCGATGTGAATGGGGGCGTGCTCGGCCCTCCTTTTCCTGTAGTCCACGATCATCTCCTTTGTCTTGCTCACGTTGAGGGAGAGGTTGTTGTCCTGGCACCACGCTGCCAGGTCTCTGACCTCCTCCCTATAGGCTCTCTCATCGTTGTCGGTGATCAGGCCTACCACCGTTGTGTCGTCAGCAAACGTAATGATGGTGTTGGAGTCATGCTTGGCCACACATTCGTGGGTGAACAGGGAGTACAGGAGGGTACTAAGCAAGCACCCGTGAGGGGCCCCTGTGTTGAGGATCTGCGTGACGGATGTGTTGGTGCCTACCCTTACCACCTGGGGGCGGCCCGTCAGGAAGTCCAGGATCCAGTTGCAGAGGGAGGTGTTTAGTCCCAGGGTCCTTAACTTAGTGATGAGCTTTGTGGGCACTATGGTGTTGAATGCTGAGCTGTAGTCAATGAACAGCATTCTCACATAGGTGTTCCTTTTGTTCAGGTGGGAGATGGCAGTGTGGAGTGCGATAGAGATTGCGTCATCTGTGGATCTTTGGGGCGGTGTGCAGTTGGAGTGGGTCTAGGGTTTCCGGGATCATGGTGTTGATGTGAGCCATGATCAGCTATTCAAAGCACTTCATGGCTACCGACGTGAGTGCTACTGGGCGGTAGTCATTTAGGCAGGTTACCTTCGCTTTCTTGGGCACAGGGACTATGGTGGTCTGCTTGAAACATGTAGGTATTACAGACTTGGTCAGGGAGAGGTTGAAAATGTAAGTGTAGACACTTGACAGTTGTTCTGCACATGCTCAGAGTACATGTCCTGGTAATCCGTCTGGCTCTGCGGCCTTCTGAATGTTGACCTGTTTAAAGGTACACAGAGAGTTAACATTTATAATATGCATGTCAATCTCTCCCGGCTCAAAGTGGAGGATAGATTGACTTCATCACTACTTGTATTTGTGAGAGGTATTGACATGTTGAATGTCGGACACCCATGCATACCACACAAGACATGCCACCATGTCAACCAGGTTTCTTCACAGTCCCCAAGTCCAGAACAGACTATGGAAGGCATACAGTACTACATAGAGCCATGACTACATGGAACTCTATTTCACATCAAGTAACTCATGCAAGCAGTAGAATTAGATTTAAAAAACAGATAAAAATACACCTTATGGAACAGCGAGGACTGTGAAGCAACACAAACATAGGCACAGACACATGCATACAAACACACGATAACATACACACTATACACACACGTACACATGGATTTTGTATTGTAGATATGTGGTAGTAGATTAAAGGCCTGAGGGCACACACTTAATACAGTGAGGGAAAAAAGTATTTGATCCCCTGCTGATTTTGTATGTTTGCCCACTGACAAAGAAATGATCAGTCTATAATTTTAATGGTAGGTTTATTTGAACTGTGAGAGACAGAATAACAACAACAAAATCCTAAAAAACGCATGTCAAAAATGTTATAAATTGATTTGCATTTTAATGAGGGAAATAAGTATTTGACCCCCTCTCAATCAGAAAGATTTCTGGCTCCCAGGTGTCTTTTATACAGGTAACGAGCTGAGATTAGGAGCACACTCTTAAAGGGAGTGCTCCTAATCTCAGTTTGTTACCTGTATAAAAGACACCTGTCCACAGAAGCAATCAATCAATCAGATTCCAAACTCTCCACAATGGCCAAGACCAAAGAGCTCTCCAAGGATGTCAGGGACAAGATTGTAGACCTACACAAGGCTGGAATGGGCTACAAGACCATCGCCAAGCAGCTTGGTGAGAAGGTGACAACAGTTGGTGCGATTATTCGCAAATGGAAGAAACACAAAAGAACTGTCAATCTCCCTCGGCCTGGGGCTCCATGCAAGATCTCACCTCGTGGAGTTGCAATGATCATGAGAACGGTGAGGAATCAGCCCAGAACTACACGGGAGGATCTTGTCAATGATCTCAAGGCAGCTGGGACCATAGTCACCAAGAAAACAATTGGTAACACACTACGCCGTGAAGGACTGAAATCCTGCAGCGCTCGCAAGGTCCTCCTGCTCAAGAAAGCACATATACATGCCCGTTTGAAGTTTGCCAATGAACATCTGAATGATTCAGAGGAGAACTGGGTAAAAGTGTTGTGGTCAGATGAGACCAAAATGGAGCTCTTTGGCATCAACTCAACTCGCCGTGTTTGGAGGAGGAGGAATGCTGCCTATGACCCCAAGAACACCATCCCCACCGTCAAACATGGAGGTGGAAACACTATACTTTGGGGGTGTTTTTCTGCTAAGGGGACAGGACAACATCACCGCATCAAAGGGACGATGGACGGGGCCATGTACCGCCAAATCTTCCAGGCGCAGGCAGGGCATTGAAAATGGGTCGTGGATGGGTATTCCAGCATGACAATGACCCAAAACACATGGCCAAGGCAACAAAGGAGTGGCTCAAGAAGAAGCACATTAAGGTCCTGGAGTGGCCTAGCCAGTCTTCAGACCTTAATCCCATAGAAAATCTGTGGAGGGAGCTGAAGGTTCGAGTTGCCAAACGTCAGCCTCGAAACCTTAATGACTTGGAGAAGATCTGCAAAGAGGAGTGGGACAAAATCCCTCCTGAGATGTGTGCAAACCTGGTGGCCAATTACAAGAAACGTTTGACCTCTGTGATTACCAACAAGGGTTTTGCCAACAAGGGTTTTGCCACCAAGTAGTAAGTCATGTTTTGCAGAGGGGTCAAATACTTATTTCCCTCATTAAAATGCAAATCAATTTTTGACATTTTTGACATGCGTTTTTCTGGATTTTGTTGTTGTTATTCTGTCTCTCACTGTTCAAATAAACCTACCATTGAAATTATAGACTGATCATGTCTTTGTCAGTGGGCAAACGTACAAAATCAGCAGGGGATCAAATACTTTTTTCCCTCACTGTATGTTGTGAAATCTGTTGTGAATGTATTGTAATGTTTTAAAAAATGTATAACTGCCTTAATTTTGCTGGACCCCAGGAGGAGTAGCTGCTTTCTGGGCAGCATCTAATGATACATAATAAATACAAATATCAAAGGCAGATATTTAATTAACATTTTACAATGAATGGATTCACATACAATGCATAAAGCTTAAGTTACAAAGCATACTTCTAGGCATATAGTGTCAGGTGTCAAATGTGCAGCGGTAGGACGGAGTCAGGCGCAGGACGCAGAACTGAGTACACAACATACTTTACTCTGAAAAAAACAAACACTAATTTCCACGCAGGAAAAACTCACCAGCTCACAACAGCGTATGACACAACACAACGAACAAACATGCACAAAACCATGTGGGAAGCAGAGGGTTAAATAGGGAAATAATCATCATACAATGGGAACCAGGTGTGTACAAACAAGACAATACAAATGGAAAACAGAAATGTAGATCGGTGGCAGCTAGAAAGCCGGTGATGACGACCGCAGATAGCCGCCCGCACAAGGAGAGGCACCAACTTCGGCAGAAGTCGTGACAGTACCCCCACCCCCTTGACGCGCGGCGACACCGGCCTCGGGGACGACCGGAGGACGAGGCGCAGGACGATCCGGGTGGAGACAGTGAAATTCCTGCAGTAAGGAAGGGTCCAGGATGTCCTCCACCGGCACCCAGCATCTCTCCTGTGGACCGTACCCCTCCCACTCCACGAGGTACTGAAGGCCCCTCGCCCGACGTCATGAGTCCATGATGGCTCGTACAGTATACGCCGGGGCACCCTCGATGTCCAGAGGGGGCGAATGGACCTCCCGCACCTCAGACTGCTGGAGCGGACCTGCTACCACCGGCCTGAGGAGAGACACATGGAATGAGGGGTTAATACGGTAATCAGGGGGAGCTGTAACCTATAACATACCTCATTCAGTCTCCTCAGGACTTTAAATGGCCCCACAAACCGCGGACCCAGCTTCCGGCAGGGCAGCGAAGGGGCAGGTCTCGGGTCGAGAGCCAGACCCGGTCACCCGGTGCATACACCTGGGCCTCACTGCGGTGGCGGTCGACACTCGCCTTCTGTCACCTGATGGCCCGTTGCAGGCGCGCATGGGCAACGTCCCAGGTCTCCTCCGAGCGCTTAAACCATTCATCCACCACAGGTGCCTCGATCTGGCTCTGATACCACGGTGCCAGGACTGGCTGATAACCTAGTACACACTGAAACGGAGACATGTTAGTGGCGGAGGGAGTTTTGGGCCATCTCTGCCCATGGGATGAAAGCCGCCCACTCCCCCGGCCGGTCCTGGCAATAGGACCGCAGAAACCTACCCACATCCTGGTTAACTCTCTCCACCTGCTGACCGAGACCCCCAGACGTTCCATGAACGCCCTCCAGACCCTCGATGTGAACCCCGATCAGACACTATATCATCAGGCACCCCGTAGTGCCGGAAGACGTGGGTAAACAGAGCCTCCACAGTCTGTAGGGCCGTAGGGAGACAGGGCAAAGGAAGGAGACGGCAGGACTTAGAAAACCGATCCACAACGACCAGGATCGTGGTGTTACCTTGTGATGGAGGAAGATCCGTCACGAAGTCCACCGATAGGTGTGACCACACCCATTGTGGAACGGGTAGGGGTTGTAATTTCCCTCTGGGCAGGTGTCTAGGTGCCTTGCACTGGGCGCACACCGAGCAGGAGGAAACATAAACCCTCACGTCCTTATCTAAAGTGGGCCACCAGTACTTCCCACTAAGACAGCGCACTGTCCGACCGATGCCAGGATGACCAGAGGAGGGTGACGTGTGAGCCCAACAGATCAATCGATCACGGACATCAACCGGAACGCCCAACTGGACACTGGGTGGAGTGGGTTCCGTACGTAACGCTCGTTCGATGTCCGCATCAACCTCCCATACCACCGGTGTCACCAGGCAAGAAGCCGGAAGTATGGGAGTGGGATCCGTGGACCGCTCCTCTATGTCATACATCCGGGACAGTGCGTCTGCCTTAGCGTTCTGGGAACCTGGTCTGTAGGATAGGGTGAAAACAAAACGGGTGAAAGTCATGGCCCGCCTTGCCTGGCGAGGGTTCAGTCTCCTCGCCGCCCGGATGTACTCCAGATTGCGGTGGTCAGTCCAAATGAGGAAAGGGTGTTTAGCCCTCAGAGCCCTGACAACAGCTAACAGCTCCCGGTCCCCCACATCATAGTTTCGCTCCCCTGGGCTGAGCTTCTTCGAAAAGAAAGCACATGGGCGGAGCTTTGGTGGCGTACCTGAGCGTTGAGACAGCACAGCACCTATCCCAGCCTCGGACGCGTCCACCTCTACTATGAATGCCAAGGAGGGATCAGGATGAGCCAGCACGGGAGACGAGGTAATCAGAGGTGACCATAAGCCCTGTCCGCCCCAGCTGACCACTGCAGTCGCACCGGTCCCCCCTTCAGCAAGGAGGTAATGAGAGCCGCTACCTGACCAAAGTCCCGGATAAACCTCCAGTAGTAGTTGGCAAACCCTAAGAACCGCTGCACCTCCTTTACCGTGGTTGGAGTCGGCCAATTACGCACGGCTGAAATGCGGTCATTCTCCATCTCCACCCCTGATGCGGACAGGCGGTACCCTAGGAAGGAGACGGACTGTTGGAAGAACAGACATTTCTCAGCCTTGACGTACAGGTCATGCTCCAACAGTCGACCAAGCACCTTGCGCACCAGGGACACATGCTCGGCGCGTGTAGCAGAGCATATTAGAATGTCATCTATATACACCACTACACCCTGCCCGTGCAGGTCCCTGAAAATCTCATCTACGAAGGATTGGAAGACTGATGGAGCATTCATCAACCCGTACGGCATGACGAAGTACTCATAGTGCCCAGAGGTGGTACTAAATGCCGTCTTCCACTCATCCCCCTCCCAGACACGCACCAGGTTGTAAGCGCTCCTGAGATCCAATTTGGTGAAGAAGCACGCCCCGTGCAATGACTATGTCACACTGGCTATGAGAGGCAGTGGGTAACTGTACTTCACAGTGATTTGATTTAGCCCACGATAGTCAATGCACAGGCGTAACCCTCCATCCTTCTTCTTCACAAAAAAGAAACTCGAGGAGCCAGGTGAAGTGGAAGGCCGAATGTATCCCTGTCCCAGAGATTCGGAGACATATGTTTCCATAGCCGCCGTCTCCTTCTGAGACAGAGGATACATGTGACTCCTGGGAAGTGCTGCACCTACCTGGAGATTTATCGCACAATCCCCCTGTCGATGGGGTGGTAGTTGAGTCGCCTTCTTCTTACAGAAGTCGGCATATTCGGGGGGAATGTGCGTAGTGGAGATCTGGTTTGGACTCTCCACCGTAGTTGCACCTATGGAAACACCTACACACCTCCCTGAGCACTGATGTGACCATCCCTTGAGAGCCCTCTGTTGCCACGAAATAGTGGGGTCATGAGAGGCCAACCAGGGAAGCCCCAACACCACAGGAGACGCAGGAGAATCGATCAGGAAGAGACTAATTCTCTCCTCATGACCCTCCTGCGTTTTCATCCATAGTGGAGCTGTGACCTAAAGGACGACTATCTAAGGCATGTACAGGGAAGGGCACATCAACAGGAACAATAGGGATCCCTAATCTACGTGCAAATGAACTGTCAATAAAGTTCCCAGCTGCGCCTGAATCGACTAGCGCCTTATGCTGGGAATGCGGGGAAAACTCAGGAAATTCTATACAAACATACATGTGCGCATCAGGGAGCTCTGGGTAAGTTAGGTGCCTACTCACCTGGGATGATCCACCAGTGCCCTGCCTGCTGCCTTGACTCCCTGGGGAACCTCCCCAGCACCGACCAGCAGTGTGCCCTCTGCGGCCACACTTGGTGCAGGAACCGGCCCCCCCTCCGGTCACCCTAGGAGCAGCACCTCCGAGCTCCATAGGGGTAGGGTCGGAGGTGCTGGGGGATGGAAGGGACGGACCCTGATCCGGACGTCCGCGGGTGGCCAACAGGTTATCCAGCCGTATCGATAGATCCACCAGCTGGTCGAGGGTAAGGGTGGTGTCCCTGCATGCCAGCTCCCGAGGAATGTCCTCACGTAGACTACATCGGTAATGGTCGATCAGGGCCCTCTCATTCCATCCTGCGCTGGCCGCCAAGGTCCGGAACACAAGTGCGAAGTCCTGTGCACTCCTCTTCCCCTGTCTGAGGTGGAACAAGCGTTCCCCCGCCGCTCTCCCCTCCGGTGGATGATCAAAAACCGCCAGGAAGCAGCGGGTGAAATCCTCATAGCGAACTCAAGTGCTTGGCCCACTCAAGTGCTCTCCCAGACAGACAGGAGATGAGGGTGGACACGCTCTCGTATCCCGAGGGAGCCGGGTGGATGGTCGCCAGGTAGAGCTCCACCTGGAGCAAGAATCCCTGGCAAGAATCCCATCATATGCCCTCGGGAGCGAGAGCCGAATCCCACTGGGTCCAGGTGACATCGGTGTGGGTTGACCTGAAGTTACTGGGGTTGTGGGAAAATCCCCTCTCTCCCCTCTCTCCCATCGCTCCATGGTCTGCAACACGCGATCCATCGCAGTGCCCAGATTCTGGAGCATCGTCGCGTGCTGCTGGACGCGCTCCTCCACGGGTACCGGAGGACTGGCTGCACCTGCTGACTCCATATTAGGTGCGTGTTTCTGTCAGGTGTCAAATGTGCAGAGGTAGGATGGAGTCAGGCGCAGGACACAGAACTGAGTACACAACGTACTTTACTCTGAAAAAACAAACACTAATTTCCACGCAGGGAAAACACACCAGCTCACAAAAGCGTATGACACAACACAACGAACAAAAACGCACAAAACCATGTGGGAACCAGAGGGTTACATAGGGAAATAATCATCATACAATGGGAACCAGGTGTGTACAAACAAGACAAAACAAATGGAAAACAGAAACGTAGATCGGTGGCAGCTAGAAAGCCGGTGACAACGACAGCCGATAGCCGCCCGCACAAGGAGAGGCACCAACTTCGGCGGAAGTTGTGACATATAGATCCTAAGGTTAACTTAGAAGGTAAAGCATGAACAAAGAGATGCTTACTAGGCCAGAGGCCGTGAAGCCTAGTAAATGAGAATTGATCATACAACCTTCCTCCATGGACTGGATACAGGATAAGAGAGAGAACAAAGACATTTAATTCCATTTATAACATCTGAAGGCAACCAACCCTTTCAAATGATATCAAGTTTACAGTGTAACCTGACCACCAAGGCCCAATCTCCACATGGTGTCACAGTATTTAAAGGCTTGTGTGTGGGATGAGACCAATGTAAATAAGACAGAATTCCTGAGAGGACCATAAAACCTTTTTACATATAGTAATTCAGAGTTCACCCTATACAGATACAAGTTACCACAGAGATCATGCATACAGATAGATAGCATCAGAGTTATCCTCAGTGAACAAAGGACAAAGGCATTGTCCTTTGTTCCTGGACCATTTGCCATGCAGCTCCAGGTGAAAGAGAACACAGTCACGTCTTTCCCCAGCTTTTTATAGCTTGTTTCTAGGATAAAGCATTGCGGACTAAAGCATTGTTATATACTGTACTGAGCAAACATATAAACGCAACATGTAAAGTGTTGATCCCATGTTTGATGAGCTGAAATAAAAGATCAAAATACATTTTCCATACGCACAAAAACCTTATTTATCTCAAATTTTGACCACAAATTTGTTTACATTCCTGTTGGTGAGCATTTCTCCTTTGCCAAGATAAACCATCCAAATGACAGGTGTGGCATATCAAGAATCTGATTAAACAGCATGATCATTACACAGGTGCACCTTGTGCTGGGGACAATAAAAGGCCACTCTAAAATGTGCAGTTTTGTCACACAACACAATACCACAGATGTCTCAAGTTTTGAGGGAGCGTGCAATTGGCATGCTGACTGCAGGAATGTCCACCAGAGCCGTTTCCAGATAATTGAATGTTAATTTCTCTACCATAAGTTGTTTTAGAGAATTTGGCAGTATGTCCAACCAGCCTCACAACCGCAGACCACTTGTAACCACGCTAGCCCAGGACCTCCACATCCGGCTTCTTCACCTACAGGATCATCTGAGTGGGTGCTGAGGAGTATTTCTGTCTGTAATAAAGCCCTTTTGTGTGGAAAAACTCATTCTGATTGGCTGGACCTGGCTCCCCAGTGGGTGGGCCTGGCTCCCAAGTGTGTGGGCCTATGCCCTCCCAGGCCCACCCATGGCTGCGCCTTTGCCCAGTCATGTGAAATCCATAGATTAGGGCCTAATTTATTTATTTTAAGTGACTGATTTCCTTATATGAACTGTAACTCAGTAAAACCTTTGACATTTTTGCATATAACTTAACACCAAGCTCTTCACTGACACTGAGATATTTAAGGAGTGCATGGAGACTGAAGGAATTGGATGACAAAATTGATGGATAGTAGACTATAATTTTGTCTGTCAAACAGGTAGGCCTACCTCTTATTTCTTGATTAGGAAGAAATAGGCTCCAACACAAAGCCCTCGTTGTTAGTACCCAAAGTCACATTCAAATGAAGACTGTTTAAACAAATTAGGTCTTCTCGAATTAGCCTACTTTCAGCAGCCATGCGCTGTCCATCTCCACTGCTGCAGCTTCATAGTAATGTATGTAAATTACTCAAATATGTTTTATAGGTGGCTAGGATTAGCTGAAAGGGTAAGGTTAGGCTAAGGGTTAGCTAACATGCTAAGTGGTTGCAACATAGCTAAAAAGTAGTTAGTAGTTGAAAAGTTGCTAAAATGCTAATGTTGTCCCTGATGAGATTTGAACTTGCAACCTTTGAGTTTTTCATTTCAAAGATTTCAAAGTTCATAAAATATATTTCATTGTTTAAATATTTTGTTCATTATTGGTGTTAGTTCCACCCTGTTATTGCTTTCCATCCTGTTATGCTTCATTCCACCCTGTTAGGTCAGTGTTTTAAAATAATAATTGAACAATACCATCAAATGTTATGTACAGTGAGGGAAAAAAGTATTTGATCCCCTGCTGATTTTGTATGTTTGCCCACTGACAAAGAAATGATCTGTCTATAATTTTAATGGAAGGTTTATTTGAACAGTGAGAGACAGAATAACAACAAAAAAATCCAGAAAAATGCATGTGAAAAATGTTATAAATTGATTTGCATTTTAATGAGGGAAATAAGTATTTGACCCCCTCTCAATCAGAAAGATTTCTGGCTCCCAGGTGTCTTTTATACAGGTAATGAGCTGAGATTAGGAGCACAATCTTAAAGGGAGTGCTCCTAATCTCAGTTTGTTACCTGTATAAAAGACACCTGTCCACAGAAGCAATCAATCAATCAGATTCCAAACTCTACACCATGGCCAAGACCAAAGAGCTTTCCAAGGATGTCAGGGACAAGATTGTAGACCTACACAAGGCTGGAATGGGCTACAAGACCATCGCCAAGCAGCTTGGTGAGAAGGTGACAACAGTTGGTGCGATTATTTGCAAATGGAAGAAACACAAAATAACTGTCAATCTCCCTCGGCCTGGGGCTCCATGCAGGATCTCACCTTGTGGAGTTGCAATGATCATGAGAACGGTGAGGAATCAGCCCAGAACTACACGGGAGGATCTTGTCAATGATCTCAAGGCAGCTGGGACCATAGTTACCAAGAAAACAATTGGTAACACACTACGCCGTGAAGGACTGAAATTCTGCAGCGCCCACAAGGTCCCCCTGCTCAAGAAAGCACATATACAGGCCCGTCTGAAGTTTCCAATGATCATCTGAATGATTCTGAGGAGAACTGGGTGAAAGTGTTGTGGTCAGATGAGACCAAAATCGAGCTCTTTGGCATCAAATCAACTCACCGTGTTTAGAGGAGGAGGAATGCTGCCTATGACCCCAAGAACACCATCCCCACCGTCAAACATGGAGGTGGAAACATTATGCTTTGGGGGTGTTTTTCTGCTAAGGGGACAGGACAACTTCACCGCATCAAAGGGACGATGGACGGGGCCATATACCATCAAATCTTGGGTGAGAACCTCCTTCCCTCAGCCAGGCATTGAAAATGGGTCGAGGATGGATATTCCAGCATGACAATGACCCAAAACACACGGCCAAGGCAACAAAGGAGTAGCTCAAGAAGAAGCACATTAAGGTCCTGGAGTGGCCTAGCCAGTCTCCAGACATTAATCCCATAGAAAATCTGTGGAGGGAGCTGAAGGTTCGAGTTGCCAAACGTCAGGCTCGAAACCTTAATGACTTGGAGAAGATCTGCAAAGAGAAGTGGGACAAAATCCCTCCTGAGATGTGTGCAAACCTGCTGGCCAACTACAAGAAACGTCTGACCTCTGATTGCTAACAAGGGTTTTGCCACCAAGTACTAAGGCATGTTTTGCAGAGGGGTCAAATACTTATTTCCCTCATTAAAATGCAAATCAATTGATAACATTTTTGACATGCATTTTTCTGGATTTTTTTGTTGTTATTCTGTCTCTCACTGTTCAAATAAACCTACCATTAAAATTATAGACTGATCATGTCTTTGTCAGTGGGCAAACGTACAAAACCAGCAGGGGATCAAATACTTTTTTCCCTCACTGTATATCTTTGTGATAACTTGTAGAGATAGAAGGGGTCAACTACATATGCAAAAATGTTGACCAAATTCTGTTGTTATAATTGAAATGTAACACAGGGTTAAAAGTGAAAACACCCAGAGCAACATGATGACAGCATTGTGTTATATCTAGCCTAGCTGTAGAAGAACGCACATCTGCACAGTTTCACATTGTACATCACTGTCGTAAACCATAACAACGTACAGTACGACGTACAGCACGTCGTACCATACATAACGTTTCCCCCCCCTTTCCAAAACCAGGGACTGGTACCATATATAAAATGACCATAGGGCAAGAACCTAGAGTGATACCTGTAAGAAATAAACATTAACCCTTAAACGGAAGGACTCTCCAAACTAGCTAGTTCATTAACCTGGAGGTTGACTAAGACACCTAACGGAGCCTAAGAATGAAAAGAGGTTAAGTAGTCCCCCAAATGAGAAGGGCGAGTTCGTGCCCACATAGGCCTTTCTTCAACTGCCACCGCTTGTGGCTCTGGCCCTTGGGGAGCCCACAGAGGCTGGGGCTCGGGTGGTAGTGGTGGAGGAGGTCCATCCGGTGGCGTCTCTGGCCTGCATGTCTGTTTTGTGTGCATTCGTATTCCTCGAGGGGTAGGGACTTTTCTGAGGCGGCTGGCGTGCCAGCGTGATCCATTGCTCATCATGAATGTGGCGGGCCCCAGTTGTCGACTGACCTGTAAGGGGTCCGACCAGAATGAGGCCATTTTGTTGCACCGCTGAGGCCGTCGGGCTCGGACCCAGTCTGACACTTGGTTGATCGACTTTTTCACCCTGTGTGCCTTGTCAAAGCGCTGTTTCATTGCTCTTTGGTGCCTGGTCACTGCCTGCTGTTCTTGGGTGCGCCTAGTCGCCGGTTCTGCTACTCTCTGTGTTCTGAGTCTGTCCAGTGGCAGTTCCATCTCACGACCTAGCATAAGGGATGCCGGGGAGGCCTGTGTTGTCGTGTGCTTGCTTGCTCTGCATTAGCGTTTGATTCAAAGCAGTTTGGAACGTGCACCCCTGGACCAGGTGCGCTCTGATGCCGTTCTTCAACATTTGGTTGAAGCGTTCCACCCCTCCGTTAGCTTGTGGGTTGTAGTAGGCCGTGCGGATGTGTTTGATTCCCTTGTTGCTGAGATATGAGGAGAACTCGGCAGAGGTTAGCTGGGGCCCATTGTCCGTGGTAAGGGTGAGGGGTAGGCCCCACCTTGTGAACAGGCTGTCTAGGATGTCCACGATGGCCTGTGCTGTGACAGTTCCGACAGGAACCACTTCTGGCCACTTAGAGTGGAGGTCATACACCACCACCAGGAAGCGCTGATGGTGAGGGACTGCGTGTCCATGGATCTCGCCACAGATGTCCAGTTGGATGTGCTCCCAGGGGCGGGACGGCCATGCGAGAGGATGCAGGGGGGGTGGGGCGGACTGTCCTGTTTTCCCACTGAGGAGGCATGCAGCACAATCCCTGACCAGGGCTTCAATGTCGTGGTCGATGCCTGGCCACCACACGAGGTCTCGACATCGCTGTTTGACCTTCACTATGCCCAAGTGACCCTCGTGCGCCATGGATAGAACACGCGCACGCAGGCCACTCGGGACCACAGTGCAAAACCCTCGAGAGACACAGACTTCTTCCCAGCAAGAAAGTTTGTGCTTCACCCTGGCGAAAGTCGCCAGCTCTTCCGGCACATGTCGTAAACCATAACAACCTACAGTACGATGTACAGCACGTCGTACCATACATAACACATTGGTTATGTCAATGCTAATTACGAGTAAGACGTAACGACAAAGTGATTTTTTAAACCAATCGCCAAACTAATATTTGGAAAATATTAGGAAAAATGTGGTGCAAATGAAGCGCTGGTTCCGAAAATAACACATATTTCGCTCAATAATAATTGATTTATAATTATTTGAAGAAAATAAATTAACATAATAGAGTAAGGGACATTTGATGTCTTAGAAAATCTAAATCTAGATATATACATACATTGTTAACACTTTCAGATAGTTATGTGTATGTCCCTAACAGGGTGGAAATATCCCATGGTCGATGTATGAACAACATGCCTATATTTATTAGGATTTAAGTGCTTGAGCTTGACCAATATGTTTTTCTGAAGGTCAAACATGTCCTTTTTCTGATAGAATACAAAACAAATGAAAAATAAATACTTTTTTTCACAAACGTTATGTGGTCCAAAAGGCACTACATTGTAGGAATTACCCAGGCCAGCCTTTCTCAAACTTTTTTGTGCCAGGGACACCCCAGAGGAGTCAATGTGTTTCCACCAGCCAGTCTGTTGCGATATTTTTATTTTTTGCAGGAAGAGAGGAGAAACTGTCTCGCGTAAATAGGTAGAATGAAAGGGGATTAAGGTCTTCACTGCCATCTCGCAGAGTTGCGGGTATTCTCTTCTGTTTAACAACCAGAACGTGGAAAGGCGCATCTCGTTAAAACGAGCACGCAGGCCTTGGTCACAGGACAGCTCCAATAGTTTATCATCAAAAATCAGTATCAAGCTGTGCGTCTCTTCAGTGCTGGTGAACGGATGCTGCTTTCCCGGGCGTGTATCAGATTGTGAGGGGAAGTAATCCTCGAATTTAAGCAGAGTTTTGCTCAGATGTGACCCTATCAATTTACACACGTGATCCATGTTTACATCAACCACATCAGCCAGAGCTGAAAATAGGGGGAACATGTCGAAAATGCCTCTATCCACACGGTATCTCCAGCTTTTTCTTGAAATCGGCCATTTTATCGTTTGCTTGGTAAGTTACACTTGCTCGTTCCTGCATGGATAGGTTGAGCAGCAATGTTCCCTCCGGACTACCACGCAGAAATATCAGCCCACAAAGAGATGCACTAGATTGAACTTCACTCAACTTTCTAGAGCAGTGGTCACAATCTCCAAGGCATTCCAAATCGATCGCCAAACATTTCTGTAAAAACCCAACGATAAAGCCTTGTGTTCCTATTTTTTTTATTCGTCTCGGGCTGTTGGCGGTAGGTGCATCCGATTCAGCTGCCCTGCGCGCGGGGTAGGCGAACTGTTGCCATTTTGAACCATTTCATGTGTCTGAAGGTACAAACTCTGCTTCCTGGCG
Source organism: Coregonus clupeaformis (assembly GCF_020615455.1). NCBI lineage: Eukaryota > Metazoa > Chordata > Actinopteri > Salmoniformes > Salmonidae > Coregonus > Coregonus clupeaformis. Next base: position 85,305,791 of record NC_059192.1, read on the forward strand.
GGCCCAGAGAGCAAATCGAGTGCACTATAGGCCTACCGGATGGCTCAGATGACCGTGTCTGCAGTAATGTAGCAGGCATAAAAGAAAGCTACAGTAAAGTTGATACTGTGAGATTTCAAAATCATGGCTAGAGAGACTGTCAACAAATACAGCAAAGAGATGCTGTTTTTATGACTGAGTTCATGTTTAAGTTCTTACTCAGCACTGTCAACACGTTGTATTCAACAGTTTTATAAGCCATAAAATGCACTTTCTTCCTATTTCTACTCAGTGCTACAACAAGTACTGCAGCAGTAATGAATGAATAGGAAAGTGTCTCTATAGGCTTGTTGTTATTATTATTAGTGGTTTGGGTCTTTTTTTAAATCGAGGAATATTTCAGTTTCTCTGTTCATAGGAGTAACAACATTAATTTGTGCATGAGGCAGAAATAATGTAGTGTGACTCCAGTTAAAAAGTATCATGGAATGTAGGCCTACATTGAACACCACACATTGGCTGCTACTGTAGACTGAGTGATAGAACAGTTATTTCCATGTTAAAATGTTATGGGATGCATTTTCTCCATTGTTTTTTATGGTAGGTCGCTCTGGTAGACTTACATTATGATCAATAGCCACAGTAGCCTACATGGCCACTGTTAAAACTGTAACTTAAAGTGGGTACGGCCTCAGTGTTCACAGTAAACGCACGCCGGAGGTTGCACAGAATTTTCACAACGTTCAAGTTTGCACTCAGCAGACCCGAAATTTGCTCAGTGCCGAAAATAATTAAAGAGGGTACATTGTTGAGTAGCAGTCTCATCCGTAGGCCTACAGATCCCGATACAACGGTCCCATCGTAATCCATGTACCGTTATGCACTCGTTCAGAATACGGAATATTTCACCTGCAGTTGTATTCTGAGGCAACTCTTTGCAAAAAAAATATTATTCATATATGTAGCGAATATATACAAGTAGGCATTTGAAATTACAAAAAAAAACAATTTGATGCGCAGGCTCTGCCTAAAACCTGCATGTGATTCAATATCATCTGCCATATCCTGGATTCTATGTGTATGACACGGTCATTGGAAAGTGGGATTTCACTGATCTTTGTAGCAGTTGGGCCTAAAACCTCTCGGCAAGCATCCACACCTGAGGGCATGACCAGCTCTTCAACTATAGTGAAACTCCTAGCACTTGGACATTTTATATGAGAGTATGAAGCCTTCAGTAAACTCTCCTTGTTTGTGAATTTATTGTGCAGCATTTTTGTTTGTTTGGTCATCTCTTTATTGTAAAAAAAAAAAAAAGGTTTATCCTTGAAATGTGGATGCTTTGTTTCTAAATGTCTGCGCATTTTGCATTTGATGGCTTCATAGCATCGTGACATATCACAGACCGGTTTTGGCGGGCAGCTGTTATTTGAAAAAAATCCAGGGAGAGAGAGCATGGAGGCTGCGCAGCAGAGCTAGTTTGTGTGTGTGTGTGTACTTAGTCATGGCAACACAATTTGTTTAGTGCGGCATGCATAGTTCAGTGCATTGTGCAAGTAGGCCTAAGGCAACTATTTATTAGAGTCAAATATGCCGCAGACCACAAAAAAACCCTAATCATATTCAAGACAAATATACTCCAGACCAGCAAGCATTCCTCCATGGACCGGCACTGGTCCACTGACCGGGTTTGAGAAAGACTAGGCTATGGACCATTTTATTGAGACCACACTAGGCACACTTGATATTGTAAGCCCAGTACAGAATCAGGGATGAGGGGCATCATCGGGCACACATCGAGATATAATAAGCAACTACACTGAACAACAATATAAACGCAACATGTAAAGTGTTGGTCCCATATTTCATGAGCTGAAATAAAAGATCCCAGAAATGTTCCATAACCACAAAAAGCTTATTTCTCTCAACTTTTCACACAAATTTGTTTACATTCCTGTTAGTGAGCATTCCTCCTTTGCCAAGATAACCCATCCACCTGACAGGTGGTATATCAAGAAGCTGAATAAACAGCATGATCATTACACAGGTGCACCTTGTGCTGGGGACAATAAAAGGCCACTCTAAAATGGGCAGTTTTGTCACACAACACAATGCCACAGATGTCTCAAGTTTTGAGGGAGCATGCAATTGGCATGTTGACTGCAGGAATGTCCACCAGAGCTGTTGCCAGATAATTGAATGTTAATTTCTCTACTGTTTTAGAGAATTTGGCAGTACGTCCAACAGGCCTCAAAACCGCATCGTGTGGGTGAGCGCTTTGCTGATGTCAATGTTGTGAAAAGAGTGCCCCATTGTGGCAGTTCGGTTATGGTATGGGCAGGCATAAGCTACGGACAACGAACACAATTGCATTTTATCGATGTCAATTTGAATGCACAAAAATACCGTAACGAGATCCTGAGGCCCATTGTGTGTGTGTGTAAGGTCGTAGGTTTATTCCAGCACTGCCACCAGTGTGTGTGTGTGTGTGTGTGCATGTGGTTGGATTCCCACGGGGGGCCAGTATGAAAAAATGTATGCACTCACTAATTGTAAGTCGCTCTGGATAAGAGCGTCTGCTAAATGACTAAAATGTCCAAAAAAATGTATACAGGACATCCCAGCGTTGTGTTATTGTTGTCTCAGAGGCTCACAGGGAAGATTTACCCCCTGGTTGTGAGGTGAGGGTGTGTAGCATGTTGTCTTTTCTGCCACAGGGAGACAGACACGGTTGTTAAGCCCACACAAAGCCCCTCGCTAAAGCCCCAGCCTCCCAGGAGACTCAACGTCTCTCTTTCTCACTCTCTGACCCTCAGTGTTTTTTTTTGTTTTTGTATCAGTAAAATCAGTTAAATTGTTGCGTTTCTATTTTTGATCAGTATAGTTCTCAAACCTTAAGCAATATGACATTTCATTGATTACAAATGACATGACCCTCTCCTGTACTACATTTTGAAAATACTAAACTCCCCCTGACTGAAATTGAAAAAAAGCTTGACCCTCCTCCATTTTCCTATGGGTAACTATTGTGTACATTGCAATCTCTCCCTTAGCAGATGCTCTTTAACCAGTGACTTCAAATATCACAGTCATAATCAGAAAATGTTTTCCTCAATAAAGCAGCTATCAGTCAGTGCTAGTAAGAAAAGTGCAAGTGTTAGTGCAAAAAAGGCAAGGGTGTTATCTTTCACTTTTGTGAGGACAACAACTACTTTTCCACCTTGGTTTTATTAGGCAGCTGGCCAGCCCCATGATTATTCCTTTCAAACATTGGTCACTTGCGAGTACAGGAAGGCAGGGTTTGCTGCTGGAAGACCTCTCTGATTCGCTCTACGCAGATGTCTGAGGCCACCTTTATCTCCTCTGCGAATCCCGATAGGCTGAGGAAGCCATGTGGGAGGTCCTCCACCACCCTCAGGGTCACTGGTTGGCCCATATCCCGCAGTTTCTTGGCGAACGTCACAGAGTCATCCAACAAGGCATCCAGTGCAGAGGCCTGTGGGGACAGACAGGGGAGTAAAACTACAGAAAACTCTAAGAGATTAAAGTGGAAAGAACATCAATAGTGGAGTGTTAGAGACCAGTGAACAAGGACAAAATAGAGCCACTGCAGTAAAATGTGTATTCCTTTGCTTTCTTTAACTTTTCCATCCCTCTCAACCTACAACTCTCCCCCTCCCCTCACCCCTCTCACCACTAAGTGTACATGCGGTAGTCCTCTCAGTAGGTCGTCAGAGGCTAGCAGGGGCGACACAAACGGGTTCTTGACGGTGGGACAGCTAGGCGTCTGGATCACAGACAGGCGCTCTGAGCGCAGGGGCTCAAAGCCTTCTGGGTAGTCCCTGGGGCCTGAGGAGGAGTCGGATGAACATGGCGACACTGATCTCTGGTGGGCCTCGTTGTCCAGAGACCTCCGATGTGACGATGACCATGACCCTAGGACCTCTGCGGGAAAGAAGGACTGGATCCATTTGGACGCCCCGTGTGTGAGGTCACTGATCAGCGAGGCTGTGTCTCTACCTAGAGCGCTCAACGTGCTGGTTCCCTCTGTAGGCTGAACCGTCTCAGAGTCTACACCTGGAGAGGGTGAAAGAGAGGAAGACAAGGTCATTTGGAAAAAAATGAGAAGCTACTTTGAGGAAAAATGTACGTATAAATACAGTAATGTACTGATATCTATTTTGAGGAAAAATGTTGTTCCACTTAAAACCTCTACAGGATCGGCGTCCCTATACCGGGAAGGTTGCTGCTCAATATGAATATATAGAAGCTAATGATCCATCATGTATGACATTCCTGGGAGTGTGTAAACTTAAATGTTTTATTACCATAGCATTTTTGTATGTTCTCTATAGTTATGTACTTGAAAATGTATAAATTGACCAATTCGGAACATTTGGGAAAACTCCTGGCAGACTTGATACAAAATATTGTGTAGTGATGTAATCCTTCACTAGATCAGTCTGAAACTTTGCACACACAATGCTGCCGTCTTGTGGACCAAATCTAAATTACACCTAGATTCCTACATCACTGTCTGGCCTTTCTCTTGCATTTCAAAGATGATTTTTAAAAAAATGTGTTGTTTGTATTATCTTTGTCCAGATCTAATGTGTTATATTCTCCTACACTAATTTCACATTTCCAAAACTTCAAAGTGTTTCCTTTCAAATGATATCAAGAATATGCATATCCTTGCTTCAGGTCCTGAGCTACCGGCAGTTAGATTTGTGTATGTCATTTTAGGCGAAAATTGAATAAAAGGGTACGATCCTTAAGAGGTTTGAAGATGAATGCACTAACTAAGTCGTTCTGGATAAGAGCGTCTGCTAAAAGACTAAAATGTTTTTTTAAAGTAAAATGAGACTGGAGTGCGACTTTAACTACCTTTTATATAACCTTTGAATAATACCCTCTCATGCCTTTCCCTTCCTTACCTGTGTAGGCGTTGATACACTTGGAAAGCACCCCTAAGGGTAGCAGTAGGTCAAAGCTGGTGAGAAGGCGGGAGGGCGAGGCGTCAATGGTGAGCAGGGTAGCAGGATATGCAGCCATAATACCATCTGGGATGCGCACACCGCAGGCAATGGCCCTCATGGACACAGTGATGCAGAGGTTCCCCCCAGCACTGTCCCCAGCCAGACACACACGCTCAGCAGTGGAGCCTAGGGCAGAGGAACAGACCAATCAGTACCAGCAGGTCGGACAGACGTTTGTTGTAATACTGCAATAAAATATCTACCAATATGATTGATCCGAGGGTCCTCTGTCTAGCTAAGAAACCATTTTCTTTGGCTCTTAGCTCTAACACAGTGGTAATGACACTGACCCAGAAGATGGCAGTTCTTGAGGGCCCAACAGTAGGCGTAGAAGCACTCCTCCAGGGCTCTGGGAAAAGGGGCCTCAGGAGCCAGGGAGTAATCCACAGACAGGATCGGGACATTCAGATCCTTCGACCAGCTCTTCAGATAGTTCTAGGAGATGGAGGACAGATGGTGAGAGAAAAATTGGGATGTTAAAGAAGTCTAAAGTATACATGGTATGTGCTGAGCCCCAAGCTCCACTTAATTGAATTACTGTGAGAATAGAGTTTGTGATTAGCTTAAGTCATTTCAGGCGTCACACCACTACCACTATCCCAGGCCTACGTACCTCATGGGATTTGGAGGTCTGGGACACGAAGCCTCCTCCATGGAAGTGGATCAACAGCCAGGGGGAGGGAGGACGCTTCTGGGCACCAAACGGTACCAAAGACAGGGAAATGGGGGGAGCTTCTGTACGAGAGAAGGCCAGCAGCTCTTTACTGTCCTGAAGAAAGAAGGAGAGAGAGAGGGTAAGATGTTTACATCATAACTGAACCCTTTTTACACTAATATAATTGATAAAACAGTGTAGACCTGTAATGAAATCATCAGATAATAAGCACTAAGGTAAGAGCTGAGCGCTCACCTGTCCTTCTCGAAGCTCATAGGAGATGAGGCGCATGTTGACAGGTCCAGGGCCCCAGTGGGCCACCGGCGGGGACACCGGGGCAGAGAGACGGGGGTCTGAGACCAGGGGGAGGAGTAGTGGTTCAGGGGGTATGGTCAGGGTGAGGTTCACCTGCACTAGGGTAGAGGTTAAACTGGCAAAGCCCTGTGGAATGGATGGATAAAAAAAGATGGAGAGGACATTGTAAACAGTCGTAACAGTAAACAAACAGAAAGATGGAGCGAGCAAGAAGAGACTGAGTGAGTAGGGGAAACAGAGACAAGGAGAGACTGAGTGAGTAGGGGAAACAGAGACAAGGAGAGACTGAGTGAGTAGGGGAAACAGAGACAAGGAGAGACTGAGTGAGTAGGGGAAACAGAGACAAGGAGAGACTGAGTGAGTAGGGGAAACAGAGACAAGGAGAGACTGAGTGAGTAGGGGAAACAGAGACAAGGAGAGACTGAGTGAGTAGGGGAAACCGAGACAAGGAGAGACTGAGTGAGTAGGGGAAACCGAGACAAGGAGACACTGCAAGATATGCAGTACATTTTTACATTTTTGTCATTTAGCAGATGCTCTTACCAAGAGCGACTTACAGTTAGTGCATTCATCTTAAGGTAGCTAGGTAAGACAATCACATATCACAGTCATAGTTAAAACTTTTCCTCAGTAAAGCCACTATCAGCAAAGTCAGTGCTAATAAGAAAAGCATAATTAGTTAAGAGCCTCCTCCCCTCACCGATACAAGCTCTGATTCAGTGAGGTTCCAGAAGGACTTCCAGAACTTCATGTCCAAGTTTTGGGTGATCCGCTCATATTCTTCTCCTCTCAGCTCTGGATCAATGACATACTTCCCAGAGGTAAGAAGGGAGAATGCTGCCATGCCTGAGGGATATGGAGGAGAGCAAATGGGAAGTCATTATAGCACTGCACACTATGTACTAACTTTTTTAAATGTCAAAGGATTACCATATATCTTAGAATAGGCCCTACAAGGTAGATAATCAGTCAGTTGTTATGACAACTAACATGTATAGTTTCACGACCTCATATAGCCCAAATAATCCACAGAGACTGACCTAACCCGGAATGCTGTTTTTCATAGCTCTCTCCAAACGAGACCATGCTTATGATTAATGACTGCAGAATCGGACGAAGGGAAGATGAGAACTGGGGAGTCAGAGGGAAAAATAAGATTTCAGAATCTCTTTATTCACCAAGTACATTTACACATACCTGGAATTTGACTTGGTGAATAGGTGCTGCCAGCAATAGACAATGTACAGACAAAGTCAACATACAGGATATACAATATAAATACAGTGAACATAAATCTCTGGAGAAAAGCTGATTTACAGTGAGGATATACAATTCACTGAGGGAATATATCTCTATACATGCAGAGGAAGGGATGCTGACAATATATACAGTGCATATTAAAGTATTATACACCGAGAGGGTCTAATCCTGGATGCTGATTGGTTAAAACCACATTCCAGCCAGTGTCTATTCCACAAGCATATACAGTATCATATACCAGCTTAGTCCAGCTTTGACAATGACCTATTGACAAAAAGCAAATGGCCTCTACAGCAGTGGTTCTCAACCTTTTTCAGTTACTGTACCACCAAGTTCCATTGTGCCCCTGAACTACCCCCTCATGTGCATTTGACCAGTAAGCCTATGGTCTAATGAGTCTTCTCAAGTACCCCCTGTGGATAGGCCAAGTACCCCCAGGGGTCCTAGTACCCCTGGTTGAGAACCACTGCTCTATAGCATCTCCCCCAGGTGGTGACTGACCTGAAAGCCCAGGCAGCGGCCGTAGAAGCAGGCCTTGTGCATGGAGGCGTACTCCCTCACCAACCTCCTGCTCAGTTCTCCGTCCTGCTCGCCGTACAGCTGCCCGGGACAGTTGTCGTGGAGCATTCCCTGGGCGATGTAGAGGAGGGCCCGTAGCTGACACAGGACACTGCCATAGGCTTCCATCTCTGAGGCGTTGTGGTCGGCCCTGAAGAAGGCCCCGTGGCAATTAGAGGCAATGTAGCGTCCCTTGTGGATGATGTGCAGAAGGCAAGACTGCAAAACCTGAGAGATGAGATTATACTCCGAAATATGAATACAAAGTTGTAAAATATACATTTGTTTTTTTGTTTTCACACCACCTTAATAAATCAAAGGAGCTCCATCACTCCCTCCTATTTTCCCTCTGTGGCTAGCTAGCTCAGTCTTTTGACTGTGTGATTGTCAAGAGAATGAGAAGCAATAACAGAGTGATAATTCTACCCTACCTTGACCAGTGTGCGATACCCATTCCCAGGGGTATCGGAGTCAAAGTCATAGTGGTGGTAGACTGCAGTGATGCCAGAAACCACCGGTTCCAGGGCACGACCATGGTCCTGAATCTTTCTCATGCATGTCACCAAGCGCCTGGACGCGTCACCATATGGCAAGTCGGGAGGCCCAGACAGAGCAGTAATGTTTTCCTCACACACCGCCTCCAAGGATGTGAACACAGCTATCCAGTCCATACCTGAGACACTAGAGAACAAAAATACATAAATATAAACCAAACCTAGACCAAAAACATGATTTTTATTTCTGAATAACCATACTATATCTTAGCTATGAAAGATTAAATAAGGAGATCAAATTCTTTTTTATATCTGACTAACCTCTTTAATGACAGGTTTGGTTGTGTGTGCCAAAGGTCAAAGATTAAAAGATGCAACTAGCCCAGGACTCTTCTAACAAACTGACTTGATCTAACATGGCAAAAAAAACATAGCTTGTTGACAGCATTTATCAAAATGTACACTAATATTGTCCTAAATCCTAAATGTATAGGCCTAGTCAAGACAGAAGTAGGCTACTCAGAATCAACAAATCAAACCAACCTAGCTCCGGTAGACATGACTTATAAGTTATGTAGGCTATATGCTTGCTACAGTTTGTACGCCAGATATGTGATAACCATGTTTCCATTACAGGTTAACGTTAGTTTATACAACACGTTGCCATTGATTTTTCAACTAACCTGCCCTTGGCGATACCGTCTTCGTTCTCGATTCGGGGAAAGGTATCTTATAAATGTCCGTGTCCAGTTGCAGAGGGTTCTACAAAAAACAAAGAAAATTCAGAAAAATATTAAATCCATGTTTTGTACCTCACGAGGAGGTTCCTAGCCATTTTAGGGTGTGTTTGTAAATTCAATCTGGAATGCCGGATTGCGCTCAGAGTACGTCAATTCAGAGTGTTGTCAGATTGTCCGTTCGTAAATTCAGAGCATTTCGCTCTCCGGGCGTTCAGCGCGCACACTGGACGCTCTGGCTGAGGAGTACGGTAAATGTCAAGCACACAAGCTAAGTGGCTAACGTTGGCTAGCTACTTCCAGACACAAACGAGATAACACCTCACTGACAATTTTACTCGCCCTAGCAGAGCTGGTTAGCTGTTTTCATGTTATCCAGAGCGTTGGTGACTGTAACTGTGCTGCTGCCAACAATTTAATTACGTTTTTTTGCCGACGTTTACCGATACCGGCCATATTCAACGGGTGTTGAGCGTTCGTAAATTCATCAGTTATTCTGTGCTCTGGCACACTCAAACGAGAATGCCGGAGTGAATTTACGAACTGCCCCAAATCTAGCATTTTCCAGCATCTTTGCAGGAACTAGTCGTTTCTATGCGACGCGGCCACGTGTAGACGTAGTTGACCGCGCGTCACACAGTGCGACCAAAACACAGATCTACACACATGCAAAAGGTATGTCACTCGATAAAAAAATGGATTTCATATAAAAAGTGTCACACAAGCATGATGATATTGTGCTGAGGGAGAGGGGCGTTCATGCAGGAACCCCGGAATTGCGGGCTGCAGTTGAACACTGTTGCATCTAACAGGGGTCTGGAGAACGGAAAAGCCATCATCGGTCCGTCCTTGACCCGCTCAAACAACCCAATTCCCGGAGTACTGATCCTAGCCCAAGTTCATAGGATTTCACCCCGATCATGAAAATGTGTGCATGCCCGGCATATTCCTAAACTCCATCGGTATCGGGAAACTGGGCCCTGTTCAATGTCCATTACGGCATTCTTAAACTCCTTTCGTCCCCTCCACAACAAGTCACCTTTCATCTAATTACTCAAGACACCCCAGCTCTCAAAACGACAACACCCATCTGAATCTAAACAGCTGATTGATTACGTCACCACAAATCGACAAATAAACAACTCTACTCTAAACTGACCAAATCCACTCCTCCCAAAATATCAACTTTAACTGGAACACTGGTAGCCGCGATATCACCTTTCCCGACGGTAACCACATGTAAATCCATATAGTTAAAAAAAAAGAGTACTTAAAAATACGACATAGAACTTAGTATAACCTACCCAAACGCGCTTCAGCCCTGCCCAGTTTAAACAAAAAAGGGAATCAGCAGGTACTTGACTGAGGAACTTCACTTGAAAGTCCCCAAAAAATTTATTACCCCCAGGACACTTCAACTGATGACTATCCAAGCGAATAAAAAACAAGGAGCAATCGGTTGCGGCGTATATCTGATCGACTTATTTACGGGACAAACAAACTTCATCAGAGGCTCTGATTAAGGCGATTCATGCCGAAACGTAAGCCTATATTGTTTGATTGTCCCGTCAAGAAAACTGTCAGATTTACGCAAAAACAGTGTTCTTTTTTATTTGTTTCTCCCGGATAGTCACCAGTTGTAGTGTCCTGGTGTAAGTAATGTTTTTTCTACGACATTGACCGCCCAAGACTGGCAGAAATTGTGAAGGACGAACGAAAACTAACAAGCGACTTCGACACTTGAAATAAACGTGCGACCTATGTTTACGAGAAAAGTTAGTGTACAGTATTATCAAATATGGAAAGCCTTTTCCTTTACAGCCTACAAACTTACCAACACGCATCCTCTATTCTTTAGTTGACAGTTTCTGTTTCGCCCACCGATTGGGGTGCGTTCAGTTCGCTTACATTGTATTTATTTGGCGTCAAAAGTTTATTCTTCTTCTATGTTATAATGGCGGCAGCAAACACGTTTAAGGTACATGCCTGCCGCCACCTACTGTGCTGGAGTGTGCTATCGATCATGGTTTGCCAAATTCTGTACTACAAAAAACAAACAAAAATCCATACTAACTTCTAACAAACCCTCCCGTCCCCAAAACACATCGAACCAATTCAATCTTTTCCTCTATAATGTTGAGACAATCCATCCTTAGGATTACTCACCATTTCAAAAATCATGTGGACAGTAACATCAAATCAAATCTTATTTGCCACATGTGCCGAATACAACAAGTGTAGACATTACAGTGTAATGCTTACTTACAAGCCCTTAACCAACAATGCATTTTAAAAGTTAAAAGTTTTTTTTTTCAAGTGTTAAGTAAAAAAAATTAAAGCAAATAACTAAAGAGCAGCAGTAAAATAAAATAACAGTAGCGAGGCTATATACAGGGGTGTACCGGTGCAGAGTCAATGTGCGGGGGCACCGGCTAGTCGAGGTAATTGAGGTAATATGTACAGTGAGGGAAAAAAGTATTTGATCCCCTGTTGATTTTGTACGTTTTCCACTGACAAAGAAATGATCAGTCTATAATTTTAATGGTAGGTTTATTTGAACAGTGAGAGACAGAATAACAACAAAAAAATCCAGAAAAACGCATGTCAAAAATGTTTTAAATTGATTTGCATTTTAAATGAGGGAAATAAGTATTTGACCCCTCTGCAAAACATGACTTAGTACTTGGTGGCAAAACCCTTGTTGGCAATCACAGTGGTCAGACGTTTCTTGTAGTTGGCCACCAGGTTTGCACACATCTCAGGAGGGATTTTGTCCCACTCCTCTTTGCAGATCTTCTCCAAGTCATTAAGGTTTTGAGGCTTGGCAACTCAAACCTTCAGCTCCCTCCACATATTTTCTATGGGATTAAGGTCTGGAGACTGGCTAGGCCGCTCCAGGACCTTAATGTGCTTCTTCTTGAGCCACTCCTTTGTTGCCTTGGCCGTGTGTTTTGGGTCATTGTCATGCTGGAATACCCATCCACAACCCATTTTCAATGCCCTGGCTGAGGGAAGGAGGTTCTCACCCAAGATTTGACAGTACATGGCACCGTCCATCGTCCCTTTGATGCGGTGAAGTTGTCCTGTCCCCTTAGCAGAAAAACACCCCCAAAGCATAATGTTTCCACCTCCATGTTTGACAGTGGGGATAGTGTTCTTGGGGTCATAGGCAGCATTCCTCCTCCTCCAAACACAGTGAGTTGAGTTGATGACAAAGAGCTCGATTTTGGTCTCCTCTGACCACAACACTTTTACCCAGTTCTCCTCTGAATCATTCAGATGTTAATTGGCAAACTTCAGACGGCCCTGTGTATGTGCTTTCTTGAGCAGTTGGACCTTGCGGGCGCTGCAGGATTTCAGTCCTTCACGGCGTAGTGTGTTACCAATTGTTTTCTTGGTGACTATGGTCCCAGCTGCCTTGAGATCATTGACAAGTTCCTCCCATGTAGTTCTGGGCTGATTCCTCACCGTTCTCATGATCATTGCAACTCCACGAGGTGAGATCTTGCATGGAGCCCCAGGCCGAGGGAGATTGACAGTTCTTTTGTGTTACTTCCATTTGCGAATAATCGCACCAACTGTTGTCACCTTCTCACCAAGCTGCTTGGCGATGGTCTTGTAGCCCATTCATGCCTTGTGTAGGTCTACAATCTTGTCCCTGACATCCTTGGAGAGCTCTTTGGTCTTGGCCATGGTGGAGAGTTTGGCATCTGATTGATTGATTGCTTCTGTGAACAGGTGTCTTTTATACAGGTAACACACTGAGATCAGGAGCACTCCCTTTAAGAGTGTGCTCCTATTCTCAGCTCATTACCTGTATAAAAGACACCTGGGAGCCAGAAATCTTTCTGATTGAGAGGGGGTCAAATACTTATTTCCCTCATTAAAATGCAAATCAATTTATAACATTTTTGACATGCGTTTTTCTGGATTTTTTTGTTGTTATTCTGTCTCTCACTGTTCAAATAAACCTACCATTAAAATTATAGACTGATAATTTATTTGTCAGTGGGCAAACATACAAAATCAGCAGGGGATCAAATACTTTTTTCCCTCACTGTACATGTGGGTAGAGTTAAAGTGACTATGCATAAATAATAGACAGAGTAGCAGCAGCGTAAAATAAGGGGGTGGGGGTGGAGGGGCAGTGCAAATAGTCCGGGTAGCAATGATTAGCTGTTAAGGAGTCTTATGGCTTGGGGGTGGAAGCTGTTGAGAAGCCTTTTGGACCTAGACTTGGCGCTCCGGTACCGCTTGCCATGCGGTAGCAGAGAGAACAGTCTATGACTAGGGTGGCTGGAGTCTTTGACAATTTTGAGGGCCTTTCTCTGACACCGCCTGGTATAGAGGTCCTGCATGGCAGGAAGCTTGGCCCCAGTGATGTACTGGGCCGTACGCACTACCCTCTGTAGTGCCTTGCGGTCGGAGGATGAGCAGTTGCCATACCAGGCGGTGATGCAACCAGTCAGGATGCTCTCGATGGTGCAGCTGTATAACTTTTTGAGGATCTGAGGACCCATGCCAAATCTTTTCAGTCTCCTGAGGGGGAATAGGCCTTGTCATGCCCTCTTCACAACTGTCTTGGTGTGTTTGGACCATGATAGTTTGTTGGTGATGTGGACACCAAGGAACTTGAAGCTCTCAACCTGTTCCACTACAGCCCTGTCGATGAGAATGGGGGCGTGCTCAGTCCTCTTTTTTTTCCTGTAGTCCACAATCATCTCCTTTGTCTTGATCACGTTGAGGGAGAGGTTGTTATGCTGGCACCACACGGCCAGGTCTCGGACCTCCTCCCTATAGGCTGTCTCATCGTTGTCGGTGATCAGGCCTACCAATGTTGTGTCGTCGGCAAACTTAATGATGGTGTTGGAGTCGTGCCTGGCCATGCAGTTATGGGTGAACAGGGAGTACAGGAGGGAACTGAGCACGCAACCCTGAGGGGCCCCCGTGGTGAGGATCAGCGTGGCAGATGTGTTGTTACCTACCCTTACCACCTGGGGGTGGCCCGTCAGGAAGTCCAGGATCCAGTTGCAGAGGGAGGTGTTTAGTCCCAGGATCCTTAGGTTAGTGATGAGCTTTGAGGGCACTATAGTGTTGAACGCTGAGCTGTAGTCAATGAACAGCATTCTCACGTAGGTGTTCCTCTTGTCCAGGTTGGAAAGGGCAGTGTGGAGTGCAATAGAGATTGCATCATCTGTGGATCTGTTGGGGCGGTATGCAAATTGGAGTGGGTCTAGGGTTTCTGGGATAATGGTGTTGATGTGAGCCATGACCAGCATTTCAAAGCACTTCATGGCTACAGACGTGAGTGCTACGGGTCGGTAGTCATTTAGGCAGGTTATCTTAGTGTCCTTGGGCACAGGGACTATGGTGGTCTGCTTGAAACATGTTGGTATTACAGACTCAGTCAGGGACATGTTGAAAAGGTCAGTGAAGACACTTGCCAGTTGGTCAGCACATGCTCAGAGTACACGTCCTGGTAATCCGTCTGGCCCTGCGGCCTTGTGAATGTTGACCTGCTTAAAAGTCTTACTCACATCAGCTACGGAGAGCGTGATCACATAGTCATCCGGAACAGCTGGTGCTCTCATGCATGCTTCAGTGTTGCTTGCCTCGAAGCGAGCATAGAAGTGATTTAGCTCGTCTGGTAGGCTTGTGTCACTGGGCAGCTCGCGGCTGTGCTTCCTTTTGTAATCTGTAATAGTTTTCAAGCCCTGCCACATCCGACGAGTGTCAGAGCCGGTGTAGTACGATTCAATCTTAGTCCGGTATTGACTCTTTGCCTGTTTGATGGTTAGTCGGAGGGCATAGCGGGATTTCTTATAAGCGTCCGGGTTAGAGTCCCGCTCCTTGAATGCGGCAGCTCTACCCTTTAGCTCAGTGCGGATGTTGCCTGTAATCCATGGCTTCTGGTTGGGGTATGTACATACGGTCACTGTGGGGACGACGTCATCGATGCACTTATTGATGAAGCCAGTGACTGATGTGGTGTACTCCTCAATGCTATCTGAAGAATCCCGGAACATATTCCAGTCTGTGCTAGCAAAACAGTCCTGTAGCTTAGCATCTGCAACATCTGACCACTTTTTTATTAACCGAGTAACTAGTGCTTTCTGCTTTAGTTTTTGCTTATAAGCAGGAATCAGGAGGATAGAGTTATGGTCAGATTTGCCAAATGGAGGGCGAGGGAGAGCTTTGTATGCGTGTCTGTGTGTGGAGTAAAATTTTTTTTTAACAAATAATGAATAAACAACAAAAAATAATAATACATATATATATATATATATATATATATAACCAATGAAAATTAAGAATATACAAAAAATATATATATATAATAAAAAATAAAAATAAAAAAATAAAAAATATAAAAAATAAAAAGAGCGTCTGCTAAATGACGTAAATGTAAAATGTAAATGAGTAAAGGTGGTCTAGAGTTTTTTTCCTCTGGTTGCACATTTAACATGCTGGTAGAAATTAGGTAGAACGGATTTAAGTTTCCCTGCATTAAAGTCCCCGGCCACTAGTAGCGCTGCCTCTGGATGAGCGTTTTCCTGTTTACTTATGGCCTTATACAGCTCATTGAGTGCAATGTTAATACCAGCATCAGTTTGTGGTTGTAGATAGACAGCCACGAAAAATATACATGAAAAGTATCTTGGTAAATAGTGTGGTCTACAGCTTATCATGAGATACTCTACCTCAGGCGAGTAAAACCTAGAGACTTCCTTAATATTAGATTTTGTGCACCAACTGTTGTTTACAAATATACACAGACCGCCACCCCTTGTCTTACCGGAGTCAGCTGTTCTATCCTGCCGATGTAGCGTATATCCCGTCAGCTGTATGTTGTCCATGTTGTCGTTCAGCCACGACTCGGTGAAAGATATTACAGTTTTGAATGTCCCGTTGGTAGGATAACCTTAATCTTAGGTCGTCCAATTTGTTCTTAAATGATTGAACATTGGCTAATAGGATTGATGGAAGAGGCCGTTTACTCGCTCACCGTCGGATCCTTACAAGGCAAACCGACCTACGTCCACGATATCTCTGTCTCTTTCTCATGCGAATGACAGGGATTTGGGCCTTGTCGGGTGTCTGTAGGATATCCTTCGCGTCCGGCTCGTTGAAGAAACAATCTTTGTCCATGTTACGTGTGACGTGTTTTTCTTTCTCCCCATTTTCCTGAGTTGTGGGTTCTGGGCATTACAGGTGTGCTGAGTTGCGGCTGACGATGGTGGGCGTGGCTTCGGTCCGGAGTCCTGGCAGCTGTAGCTGATTGACAAGAGTATAAACTGTTTGCCGTGTGAGCTCGAGGGGGGGAGAGGACACTTGTTGTTTGGCTGTTTGGTTATTGGTTGTTTTAATTTATCTTTGTTTGTGTTCCAGCCTGTCCTCCTGATGTACTCCACCCTACATAGGTCCGGGAGAAGGGAAAAGGTAGATCTGCCCATGGGTGTACATTCACACGTAGATAACCCATTGTTTTACACACTAGGTTAGCTGGGCGGGTGTCACCCCTGTATTTTTGGTAAACAGGTAGGAAAGTGGGTTAGGGTTTAGAGTGTGATAGGAAGGATTAGGTGTGTAGAAGAGAAGGGACCTTTTGTTTATTTTCATTACTTGGACCCCGTTCCCAAATATTCCCTTCTCTTACCTTCCCTGGTTTGTTTGATTGATTTTTTTGTTTTCTTACTGTTTCTTTATGGGTGTTGTATATTTTGTTTAAGTACCTTACTAAACGTCCCCCGAGGGCTAACATTGAGTTCTGGTTGTTGTATGGTTATTTTAGTTAATTACACCCCACATTTCTTTCCCATCCATCTAGTTTACCTTGTGTGCGTAGGCACAGGCATTTACGTCTCCTCCTCAGACGAACTACACCCGAGGGGAGAACATAACAGTCCAATAAGAGGTGAGTAATCGCTGTCCTGATATCCAGAAGCTCTTTTTGGTCGTAAGAGACGGTGGCAGAACCATTATGTACAGAATCAATTACAAATAATGCAAAAAACACACATAATAGTACAATTGGTTAGAGGGCTGTAAAACGGCAGCCATCTTCTCCGGCGCCACCCCTAATAACTCTGTTGCCATATCCACAATAATCTTCAACCTGTCATTTCTGCTTTTCACAATCTGAGTCATGTTGATAACCTTTCCAATGAAAGCTATGAAGTCAATTTTATTTACTGTCAAAATGTCCTTTGACCAGACCCGGCGCCAGGATAAAGTGACTAAGGGGGCGACAGTATAAAGTGAGGGAACAGTTGAAATCGGCAAGGGGGCACCATTTTTTGGGGTTCTTGCATTGGAATTGTATTGAATTCTGCTTTTATCATGCTATATCACAATAAACAATGTTCAAATGCCGAGACTGAGATCATTGAGTGCTTTTGAAGTGACAGTCAGGTTGGCACGAAATATGTAGCCCATCTCTGCTGCACTGTATCAGCACAATGGACAGCGCCCTACACATTAAAGCAAGGCCGTTTTGGTAATGAATATAGGCTACAAGATATAGTAGATAGGTGAATTATCTTATTACAAACAGTCTATTTGAATTCAGCCTAACACACAGCTGTCTTGCCAAAATAATGCAAACTAAAAGCTGGAAGTAGATTGGCTTAGAATACCGAATGTGAACGAATGAATGCGAACAGAACAAAACAGCGGTACCAAGTAGTAGGCCTAGTAAACAAAATATAAGGCATAACACAATCTATATGTAGGCTAGTTATATTAACAGTAATCAGACACAGTAAACAAAAGGCTAATGGAGATCCAAATAACCAAAACATAGCCTAAAGCCTACTACAGGGCGATGCAGCCATGCACAGCTGTCTTGCCAAATAAATATTCCTATGGCAAATTGTGATATGGCACAATAAACTTCTGTGAATCAAAATCGACCCATGTAATCAATTAAGCAATGCCAACCTACCTTAAACACGTTTCCAATATGTACAGCTCCATTTACAACCACGAAAACCAATAGGCTACCAAGAAAACCATAATAGAATGCATCTATTTCTATGATGAAATTTACCGATATGTACTGTAGCTATACCCAGGGGTGTCATTTGGGTTCTTGCATTGGAATTATATTGAATTCTGCTTATATCAAGCTATACCACAATAAACATAAAAGTTCAAATTATTTTGACCAAAAAGTAACAGGTTGGCGTGAACAGTTGCAGCTTTCAGAACAGTTGCAGCCTCCTTGATGCTCTGTGGAACTTCCTGAGTAATCGATCATTCCAATCTCCTCAAAATCATCTTGTAAGAACCCCCTCAAATGCCAGTTGGATTAGTTTAGCTTTTCTCGGGTGTAGCATGCTTCTTCTGTGCTGACTGAACATGTTTGTCAAAGTGGAAAATGAGTTCTCGCATGTAGCTTCCTCAGTGACAATCTCACTCATGAGCCCTATGATTTCATTTTGAATATTGTGTGACGTGTATGTGGCATTCTGGGTTATGGTGCTAAACACCTTGACAAGTTCCTTGTCTTTTTGGAGAGTATATTCCATCATAGACAGAAAAAGTCCACTACCCACCTTCCCCCTTGACTCTATCGCGTCCAATGTCCCCCTCAGTGGTTGCTGGTTTGTAACAAGTAACTCAATAATGTCCACAATCGCTGACACATACATGCGATTTCTTGCCAGCTGCCCATCATTAAAAAGTGTTTCGACATGGAGCATTTGCAGTAACCGAGTATTCCAGCCACTCTCTTCCTATGAACCAATTGCTATTAAATGAATGTTTTTGGACAGGAAACCTGGGACTAGGGTAGGATTCTAGAGGCTGGCTCCTCTGTTCCAAGATCGTAAGGAACAGCCAAAGGTGGAGGGGGCTGTGCAGCCATTATCCTGGTGGCACTTGTGGAAGAGAGGGAAGGCTCTGCATGCGGAGCTAGCTGGAGCACAGCAGCATCATTGCTGCTGGGCTTGGTGACAGCCTCGGTGGTTTGATGCTGCTGCTGCTCAATGCTCTCCTTCGTCTTTATTTGGGTACTTTGGCGAGGCCAATTTCTGATATCCATCATGGCAGTGGTAGATTAGCTGGTTTGAGCTAGCTAAATAGGCTAAGGCTAATGACACTAACACTTTTTACAGCTAGCTAAGAAGCTAACTGTAGTAGTGTGGGGCGTGAGGCAGAGTTGAGTGAAGCAGCTCTAATGGTAAAATTGACCCCGCCAAAAATAAAATATTACAACCCAAAATCAAATATTACAGGCAGAGGTGTATGAAGTTATTCACTTAGCCTACCACAGATGAGAATAGTTTTTTACCGCTTTTTATGGAAGACCAAAGGAGTCATACCTAACAGCCCCAGTGGCTTTCCAAAGCCCCCCCTTCACATACTGTGGCACGCTCTGTCCATTGTTGTCACGACTTCCTCCGAAGCTGCCTCCTCTCCTTGTTCGGGCAGGCTTCGGCGTTCATCGTCACCGGCCTTCTAGCCACTGCCGCTCCTTATCACTATTCCATTTGTTTTGTCTTGTTTATTACACACACCTGGTTCATATCCCCTCATCAGTACATGTATAAGTGTTCCCTCTGCCCCCTTGTCTTTGTGTGTGATTGTTTATTGTGAGGTTAGAGAAGCTCGGTGGAGCTCCTAGTATTTTGTATTGCCGGGTTCTGTCCCCATGTGCCTTGTTGTTTTTATGCATTACTGCGTAACTGTGTTCCGGAATAAATCCTGTTATTCTGTGATTTACCCTCCTGCGCCTGACTCCTTCGAAATCACTCATCACAGAATCACACACCAAGACATGTAGTCAGCAGGAGAGGAGCACATGCCTGGAGTCGTGGCGCGGGTCCGGGAGCATTCGACGATGCTAGCCAGCTTGGGAGAAGCGATGGACCCGATCTTTCGGAACCAGCTGAGCGACCGGATCCAGCCACCCACACCCCAGCACCCAGAGGGATTCATATATCCCGACCAAGGGATTTTGATGGGACAGCTGCCCTCTGCCAGGGATTCCTCCTGCAACTGGATCTATACTTCTCAAACATTAGCCCGGCTCCATCAAAGCGGGAGAAGGTGTCCGCCCTCGTCTCCTGCCTCTTGGGGAAAGCCCTGGAGTGGGCCAACGCGATCTGGAGTGAAGGAGGAGCCACGTTGGACACCTACGGGGAGTTCGCTCACCTCTTTCGGGCCATCTTCGATCACCCGCCCGAAGGTAGAGAGGCGGGTGAGCGGCTGGTCCACCTGAGGCAGGGGACGAGGACCGCGCAGGACTTTGCCCTGGAGTTTCGTACTCTAGAGGCTGGGTCCGGTTGGAATGAGCGGGCCCTCATCGACCACTTCTTGTGCCACCTACGAGAGGACGTCTGAAGGGAGCTAGCCTGCCGGGACACCACGTTGTCCTTCAATCAACTGGTGGACATGGCCATCCAGTTGGACAACCTGCTGGCTTTTAGAGTACGTCCTGGAAGGGGCCTGCCCCCCCGCCCAACCCGGATCACGAGATGATGGAGCTGGGTGGAACGGTGATCTGAGAGAGCGGAGGACGACAGCACCAGTGTCACTCTTGTGGCACGAGAGGACATTCTACTGCACGCTGTCGTCAGTATTCTTTTCGGTCTGGAGGCGGCAGGCAGGGCACTCTCGCGTCACCCCAGGTATCGAACACCCACACTCGTTCAGAGCCCTCTGCTGCGGACTGTACCCTACACATCCACTTTCCTTGTTTTACACAGTAGTTCCCCAGTGTAAGGCGCTGGTCGATTCAGGCGCAGCTGGGAACTTTATGGACAGGTCGTTAGCACATAGTCTAGGTATTACATTGGTTACCCTATCCATTCTACTCCCCATCAGAGCACTTGACAGTCGACCATTAGGGTCCGGGTTCGTTAGGGAAGTTACAGCACTAGTTACTATGGTTAGGCACGAGACCCATAAAGAGCAAGTCACCTTTTTTATTATTGAGTCTCCTGATTTCCCTGTTGTGTTAGGTCTTCCCTGGTTAGCACTACACAACCCCACCTTTTCATGGCCGCAGAGGGTTCTCACGGGGTGGTCGCGAGAGTGTCAGGGTAGGTGTCTATATGTTTCCATTGGTGCAACCACGGTGGAAAGTCCAGACACTGCCTCCACCGTGCACATTCCCCCTGAATACCTCGATGTGGCGCACATGTTTTCCAAAACGCAGGCGACCAAATAACCACCTCATCGGGCGGGGGATTGCGCAATAAACCTCCGGGTAGACGCTATGCCTTCCAGGAGTCATGCGTATCCCCTGTCGCAAGCTGAAATGGAGGCGATGGAGACATACGTCTCCGAGTCCCTGCGCCAGGGGTTCATACGTCCCTCCACTTCGCCGTTCTCCTCGAGTTAATTTTTTGTGAAGAAGAAAGACTGAGGTCTGCGCCCTTGCATTGATTACCGAGCACTTAACAAGGGGACAATACGTTATAGTTATCCTCTACCCCTCATTCCATCTGTGATCGAGTCAATGCATGGGGCGCGCTTCACAAAATTAGATCTCCGGAGTGCGTACAACCTGGTGCGTGTTCGAGAGGGGGACGAGTGGAAGACAGCATTCAGCACAACTACGGGGCATTACGAATACCTGGTGATGCCGTACGGTTTGATGAATGATCCATCCGTCTTCCAGTCCTTTGTGAACGAGGTGTTTCGGGACATGCTTGGTCGCAGTGTAGTGGTCTACATCGATGACATTCTGGTGTATTCCGCAACGCGCTCCGAGCATGTGTCCCTGGTTCGCAAAGTGCTGGGCCGACTGTTGGAGAATGACATTCATGCCAAGGCAGAAAAGTGTCTGTTTTTCCAACAGTCCGTCTCCTTCCTCAGATACCGCATTACCACCTCAGGTGTGGAGATGGAGGGAGATCGCATTTCAGCCATGCGTAATTGGCTGACTCCAACCATGGTTAAGGAGGTGCAGCGCTTTATTGGCATTGCCAACTACTATCGGAGGTTTATCCCGGGCTTTGGCAAGGTCGCAGCTCCCATCACCTCTCTGTTGAAGGGTGGGCCGTCCCGGCTCCGCTGGTCTGCTGAGGCTGACAGGGCCTTCAGTAACCTGAGGTACTGGCCCATCCCGATCCATCACCACCGTTCGTAGTGGAGGTGGATGCGTCCGAGGTAGGGATAGGCGCTGTCCTATCTCAACGCTCGGGCACGCCACCCAAGCTCCGCCCCTATGACGTTAGTGATCGGGAGCTGTTGGCTGTAGTCCGAGCCCTGACCGTGTGGAGGCACTGGCTCGAGGGGGCGAAACACCCTTTCCTCGTCTGGACAGACCCCTGTAACCTGGAGTACATCCGGGCAGCGAGAAGGCTGAACCCTCGCCAGGCCAGGTGGGCCCTATTCTTCACCCGGTTTGATTTTACACTATCTTACATCCCGGGTACGAAGAACATGAAGGCAGACGCACTGTCACGGCTGTACGACACAGAGGAGAGGCCCATAGACACCCCCATACTCCCGGACTCCTGCATTGTGGTGCCGGTAGTGTGGGCGATGGACGCGGGCGTTACGCACAGAGCCATCTCCACCTCAGCGCCCAGCTTGGCTGCAGTACGTGCAGTCTCTTGTCCATGACCGTCTGATCTATTGGGCACTACGGGGTGCCAGAGGACATAGTGTCTGACTGGGGTACCCAGTTTACATCCAGGGTCTGGAAGGCGTTCATGGAACGTCTGGGGGTCTCGGTCAGCCTGACCTCTGGGTTTCACCCCGAGAGTAATGGGCAGGTGGAACGGGTGAATCAGGATGTGGGTAGGTTCCTGCGCTCCTACTGCCAGGACAGGCCGGGGGAGTGGTCTGTGTTCTTGCCATGGGCAGAATATGCCCAGAACTCTCTCCGCCACTCCTCCACTAACCTATCGCCCTTTCAATGTGTTTTAGGGTATCAGCTGGTTCTGGCACCGTGGCATCAGAGCCAGACCGAAGCTCCTGAGGTGGATGACTGGTTTCGGCACGCGGAGGAGATGTGGAACGCTGCTCACGTCCACCTTCAGCGTGCCGTGCATCGCCAGAAAGCCAATGCTGACTGCCACCGCAGTGAGGCCCAGGTCTTGGTACCGGGTGATCGGGTCTGGCTCTCGACCTGGAATCTGCCCCTCCGCCTGCCCTGCCGGAAGCTAGGCGTGGTTTGTGGGGCCGTTCAAGTTCTGAGGAGGATAAACAAGGTTACATGTAAGTTATTACTACCTCCAGATTACCGTATTACCCCCTTGTTCCATGTGTCTCTCCTCAGGCCGGTGGTGGCTGGTCCACTCCAGGAGTCTGAGGTGCGGGAGGTTCCTCCGCCCCCTCTGGACATCGAGGGGGCCCCGGCATACTCCGTCCGGTCCATCCTGGATTCAAGGCATCGGGTGGGGGGCCTTCAGTACCTCGTGGAGTGGGAGGGGTACGGTCCGGAGGAGCGGTGCTGGGTTCCGGTGAGGGATATTCTCGATCCCTCCCTATTGCGGGATTTCCACCGTCGCCATCCGGCTCGCCCTGCTCCGCGTCCTCCTGGCCGTCCCCGAGGCCAGTGTTGGCGAGCTGCTGGAGCTGCGCGTCAAGGGGGGGGTATTATCACGACTTCCTCCGAAGCTGCCTCCTCTCCTTGTTCGGGCAGGTGTCGGCGTTCGTCGTCATCGACCTTCTAGCCACTGCCGCTCCTCATCTCATCTCATCATTCCATTTGTTTTGTCTTGTTTATTATACACACCTGGTTCATATCTCCTCATCAGTACCTGTATAAGTGTTACCTCTGCCCCTTTGTCTTTGTGTGTGATTGTTTATTGTGAGGTTAGAAAAGCTCGATGGAGTTCCTAGTATTTTGTATCGCCAGGTTATTTCCCTGTGTTGCCTGTTTTGCGCACTGGAGTGTTTTGACGCATTACTGCGTAACTGTGTTCCGGAATAAATCCTGTTATTCTGTGATTTACCCTCCTGCGCCTGACTCCTTCGAAATCACTCATCACAATTGTGCTAACACAGCGCAGCAGAGATACAGATTTTGCGCCAACCTGTCACTCAAAAATGTTGTACTTTTTTGCTATTTTTATATAGGAACATACAACTAAAACTAAGGGGGCACAAGTTTCAAGTTAGGGGGCAAAGCAAATAGTTTGAGGGCCTTCCTCTGACACCGCCTGGTATAGAGGTCCTGGATGGCAGGAAGCTTGGCCCCAGTGATGTACTGGGCCGTACGCACTACCCTCTGTAGTGCCTTGCGGTCGGAGGCCGAGCAGTTGCCATACCAGGCGGTGATGCAACCAGTCAGGATGCTCTCGATGGTGCAGCTGTATAATTTTTGGAAGATCTGAGGACCCATGCCAAATCTTTTCAGTCTCCTGAGGGGGAATAGGCTTTGTCGTGCCCTCTTCATGACTGTCTTGGTGTGTTTGGACCATGATAGTTCGTTGGTGATGTGGACACCAAGGAACTTGAAGCTCTCAACCTGTTCCACTACAGCCACGTCGATGAGAATGCCTTACAAGGCACCCTGACCTACGTCCACGATATCTCCGTCTCTTTCTCATGCGAATGACGGGGATTTGGGCCTTGTCGGGTGTCTGTTGGATATCCTTCGCGTCCGACTTGTTGAAGAAAAAATATTCTGCCAATACGAGGTGAGTAATCGCTGTCCTGATATCCAGAAGCTCTTTTTGGTTATAAGAGACAATGGCACAACATTATGTACAGAATAAATTACATAACGCGGAAAAACACACATAATAGTACAATTGGTTAGAGGGCTGTAAAACGGCAGCCATCTTCTCTGGCGCCATTGAAAGGACAAAACCATGTCAGGACTAGTAGAAGTATCATTATCCTAGCAGAAGGGGCCTCATTTATAAATCGTGCATAAGTACAAAATAGACCCCAAAACATGAATGCACCAGTTTTCACGCAAAAGTGGGCATTTATAAAAACTTTGAAAATGTGCTCACATTCCTGCAAACTTTAGACCATGTGTACGCACACTTTCTAGTGGTTGAAGTATTGCATTGCAAGCAGGCAAGTAGATTAGTATTTTGTGCAAATGGGGGATATGATGGACAAGCTTATTCATAACAATAAACAGATTAATAACTAGATGCAATCTTTATTTTTTCTGCCCCTTATTTTACTAGGTACGTTGACTGAGAACACATTCTCATTTACAGCAACGACCTGGGGAATAGTTACAGGGGAGAGGTGGGGGGATTAATGGGCCAATTGGAAGCTGGGGATGATTAGGTGGCTATGATAGTATGAGGGCCAGATTGGGAATTTCACCAGGACACCGGGGTTAACACCCCTACTCTTACGATAAGTGCCATGGGATCTTTTAGTGACCACAGAGAGTCAGGACACCTGTTTAACATCCCGTCCGAAAGACGGCCCTCTATACAGGGCAATGTCCCCAATCACTGCCCTGGGGCATTATAATCTTTTTTTTTTGACCAGAGGAAAGAGTGCCTGCTAATGGCCCTCAAACACCACTTCCAGCAGCATCTGGTCTCCCATCCAGGGATGACCTGGACCGACCCTGCTTAGCTTCATTGGCAAGTCAGCAGTGGGATAGGTGGTATGCTGCTGGCAGGGTGGTATGCTGTTGGCATTTGCCATTAGTGATAAGAGAACATCTACAGTGAGGGAAAAAAATATTTGATCCCCTGCTGATTTTGTACGTTTGCCCACTGACAAAGAAATGATCAGTCTATAATTTTAATGGTAGGTTTATTTGAACAGTGAGAGACAGAATAACAACAACCAAATCCAGAAAAACACGTCAATTTTTTTTTATTGATTTGCATTTTAATGAGGGAAATAAGTATTTGAACCCTCTGCAGCGACTGGGTATGTCGAGTTTTTGCACCTAATGGTGCTACGATGTTCCGAGATGTAGATCCTTTAAACACTCCCAAACAGGGAAACAGATCCCAATCAAAGGTGTTATTACGTGCGCCACTAAGGCAGTTATTTATCTTATAACTTGTCCTTGTGGTAAACATTATGTGTGTAAAACAAAGCGCCAATTAAAAGTACGAATCTCGGAACATCGTAGCACCATTAGGTGCAAAAACTCGACATACCCAGTCTCTGCCCACTTTTTGGAAGCGAACCACTCGATTTCGTCCCTACGTTATATCGGCATCGAACATGTCACCCTCCCTAGGAGAGGGGGTGACCTCGACAACTTATTGTTAAAATGAGAGGCTGCCTGGATCTTTAATTTAAAGACCCTTGCTCCCTTCGGTCTCAACATAGACTTTGATTTGAAGCCATTCTTGTGATTATTGTGATTTTGCTATTCATTGTAAATGTTTGTGGGCCTATGTAGCCAAGTTGTATCTATGATCGTATGCTATCCATGTTTTCTGTTTATCTGTGAATTAACCAATGCTATTAGGCCACACCCGGCCATGATTACAGACACCTGCGTGTGTCCTTTGACACTATATAAACTAGTGACCCGCAGTGTTTGTCATTATACCCTGATGAAGACAGCTTGTCTGTCGAAACGTTGGTTATTAGGTTATTAAATTATTGCATCTGAGCTACTTGAGTGTGTGGCTTTCCTTTTCTTTTTCAAATTCAATTGATTGACAGGATTTGGAAAGGCACACACCTGTCTATATAAGGTCCCACAGTTGACAGTGCATGTCAGAGCAAAAACCAAGCCATGAGGTGGAAGGAATTGTCCGTAGAGCTCCGTGACAGGATTGTGTCGAGGCACATATCTGGGGAAGGGTACCAAAACATGTCTGCAGCATTGAAGGTCCCCAAGAACACAGTGGCCTCCATCATTCTTAAATGGAAAAAGTTTGGAACCACCAAGACTCTTCCTAGAGCTGGCCGCCCGGCCAAACTGAGCAATCGGGGGAGAAGGGCCTTGGTCAGGGAGGTGACCAAGAACCCGATGGTCACTCTGACAGAGCTCCAGTTCCTCTGTGGAGATGGGAGAACCTTTCAGAAGGACAACCATCTCTGCAGCACTCCACCATACAGGCCTTTATGGTAGAGTGGCCAGACGGAAGCCACTCCTCAGTAAAAGGCACATGACAGCCCGCTTGGAGTTTGCCAAAAGGCACCTAAAGGACTCTCAGACCATGAGAAACAAGATTGTCTGGTCTGATGAAACCAACTCTTTGGCCTGAATGCCAAGCATCACGTCTGGATAAAACCTGGAACCATCCCTACGGTGAAGCATGGTGGTGGCAGCATCATGCTGTGGGGATGTTTTTCAGCGGCAGGGACTGGGAGACTAGTCAGGATTGAGGGAAAGATGAACGGAGCAAAGTACAGAGAGATCCTTGATGACATCCTGCTCCAGAGCGCTCAGGTCCTCAGACTGGGGCAAAGGTTCACCTTCCAACAGGACAACGCACACAGCCAAGTCAACACAGTGGCTTCGGGACAAGTCTCTAAATGTCCTTGATTGGCCCAGCCAGAGCCCGGACTTGAACCCGATCTAACATCTCTGGAGAGACCTGAAAATAGCTGTGCAGCGACGCTCCCCATCCAACCTGACAGAGCTTGAGAGGATCTGCAGAGAAGAATGGGAGAAACTCCCCAAATACAGGTGTGCCAAGCTTGTAGCGTCATACCCACGAAGACTCAAGGCTGTAATCGCTGCCAAAGGTGCTTCAACAAGGTACTGAGTAAAGTGTCTGAATACTTATGTAAATGTGTTATTTCAGTTTTTTATTTTTAATAAATGTGCAATAATTAATTAAAACCTGTTTTAGCTTTGTCATTATGGGGTATTGTGTGTAGATTGGTGAGGAAAAAAACAATTAATCCATTTAAAAATAAGGCTGTAACGTAAAAAAGTCAAGGGGTCTGAATACTTTCCGAATGTACTGTAGATAAGCTATTTAAAGTATTTTGCTCTATGCCGTCCGATCCGGAGCACAGTTTATTAACAGTGGAACAGATGGTTGTAGGTTACCGTATTTTCCGCACTATAAGGCGCACTTAAAAGCCTTTAATTTTCTCAAAAAACGACAGTGCGCCTTATAATCCGGAGCACCTTATATATGGATCAATTGGTTAATTGGTTGATCCATACTGGTTGTACACGGCGCTCAAGGCGCTCTGTCAAAATGTTTCAGTATGAAAAACCAATAAAAACAATTTAATAATAATGAAATGTTTCAGTACGACTGGTAAACTACAAAGCCGCACCCCTTGCAGCATTACGGCTACCGTAGTCAGTACACACCGGTACTGTGCTTACTCACAGTCCCACACCACTTGTGTGTGTATAAAGACCCCAAAATGGCACCTTTCAATTAATGAATCAATGGTACGGAAGTGGAGGAAGCAAGAAGATGACCTGCGCCAAGTAAAGAAGACTAAACAGAGTTTCCGAGGGAACAAAGCGAGATGGCCACAGTTAGAGGACAAACTCGAACAGTGGGTTGTTGAACAGAGAGCAGCAAGTAGAAGCGTCTCTACAGTCACTATTCGAATGAAGGCAACAGCGCTAGCACGGGACATGACAATCGATGAATTTCGAGGCGGTCCTTCTTGGTGCTTTCGTTTTATGAAAATACGTAATCTCTCCATCCGCACACGAACTACCGTCTCGCAGCAACTGCCAAAAGATTACCAAGAAAAGCTGGTCACTTTCCACGCATACTGCAAAAAGAAGATCACTGAAAAGAAGATCCGGCCAGAGCACATCACCAACATGGACGAGGTTCCACTCACCTTTGATATTCCCGTGAACCGCACTGTGGAAAAAACGGGGACCAGTACAGTGTCTGTACGCACCACAGGGAATGAGAAGTCATCATTCACTGTAGTTCTCGCCTGCCAGGCTAATGGCCAGAAACTTCCACTAATGATTATTTTCAAGAGGAAGACCTTGCCAAAAGAAAACTTTCCAGCCGGCGTCGTCATCAAAGCTAGCCCGAAGGGATGGATGGATGAGGAAAAGATGAGTGAGTGGCTGAGAGAAATTGACGTCAAGAGACCGGGTGGCTTTTTCCACACAGCTCCGTCCCTATTGATCTACGACTCAATGCGCGCCCATATCACCGATGCTGTCAAAAAACAAGTGACGCAAACTAATTCGGAGCTTGCCGTCATTCCGGGTGGATTAACTAAAGAACTCCAGCCGCTAGATATTGGTGTCAACAGGGCGTTCAAAGCTAGACTGCGAGCTGCGTGGGAGCAGTGGATGACAGAAGGCGAACACACGTTCACCAAGACGGGAGACAGCGCCGGGCGACTTACGCCACTATCTGCCAATGGATCGTGGATGCCTGGGCTGATATATCGGTCTCAACTGTGGTCAAAGCTTTCACGAAGGCAGGAATAATCTCTGAACTGCCAGGCAACAGCAGTGACACTGACTCGGATAATGACGAGAGGGAGCCGGGCAGGTTGGATGCCGTAGTCGCCCAACTGTTCAATTCGGACACTGAAGAAGAAGAATTCGAGGGGTTCGTGGACGGGGAATGAACTGAAAAAGTGAGCTTTACGTGTTATATGTAACTGAACAATGTTGAGTTATGCACTAACGTTTGATTTAGTGGTATCAGACTGTTTCTTTTACTACGTGTTTACTGAATCAGGGAAAGGTTCCCCTCCACGTTTGGGAGAAGAGTGAGCAAGGCTGGGAGATATTGTTAATATGCACATTAACGTTTGAACAATGTTACCATGGGAGTGAACGGAGTTGTCAAATACAGTTTGACTTTATCTGACTGTTTTGTTGACATTCCTTTTAGCACAGCTCCATCTAGTGGATGCATAACGCAACCCCAGTCAAACGTTTGACTACAGTATCTTCTATTCTATGCGCTTTATAATCCGGTGCGCCCTATATATGAAAACAGTTCTAAAATAGGCCATTCATTGAAGGTGCGCCTTATAATCCGGTGCGCCTTATAGTGCGGAAAATACGGTACTTCTGTAGCTTATGTCTGAATACTGAATTCAAATTTCTTGAATAGACAATATTGAATTTATACACATAATAGCCTACATTTTTTCATAACCTTTGCAGCATAAATGTTTAATATTTTCTGGCCATGATGGGTTCATATTCCCGAAGTAGACATAGCCAACAACATATTACCATGCACATCTTTCATTTATTTGGGCCTATTAGATACGCTGTTATTTCAAGTATTTTGCTCTATGCATCAGAAGTGGTTTTTAACATATAGTATAATTTAACAGGTGAACAGACAGTTGATCTGTTGCATTGAAGTGTGTATGGCTACCACTGTTTGTAGACAATGTTTCAGAATTCGGGCAGTGCAGCAGAGGTTCGAGGAAAAGTAAATGCAAAACATTAGATGCTATTAAATTCAAACGGTCTGTTTACAGGTACACAGCAATTTGTAATTGTTGTCTTTCATAAACTTTTTATCTGTCAGATAGCCTAGGCCTACAGAAAATGTCATTGCAAAAGTTTAACATTCTGCCCTCACTTACAAAGACATTTGATCAAGTTCGCTATTGCTATTTCCTTGAGAAAACTTTCTCGGTCTAATTCGAATACTTCCAGTTTACAGTAAGGGCGTTATTGTCACCATAAAATGTGAAGGCAGAGTTTTAATGTTCGTAAACGCGTGCACAGTTTCAGGACGAGTCTGATTTACAACGGGAAACATGCGTATGTATGGCGTGCGCAAAGTTTAGAAATCTCAATATTTTTGTACATGCACAGTCTTTTCAGAAATGGCGCACGTAGAGAAATGGCGCACGCAGATATTTAGTTTGACGGTTATAAATGAGGCCCCAGGATACTATGCTGGCAGCCCGATCGCGGATTTAATGATTTTCTTCAAAATAAGAGTCCCCTACAAAGACATGCTAAACTTTGGGAATATCGAGAAAATAAATTGACATAAATGTATTTTTTTACATTGTATTATTTATACTAGCATTTATTTTAGTAAGTGTACACCAATATTGGTATTTTGAAAGCTACTGTGTAGGCTATATGTATTGAAATACACTTTTAACCCCTTTATATATATTGATATACAGTATATTACCAATATACAGTATATACATTGATTCCCTCATACTGTTAAGTGACGTCGTTATCTGCTCTCAAAGGGGACAACAGAGTTGAATAAAGAACAGAAATTACCCAATTTACTAGGGAGGTGGTGAGCCAGAAAGAAGCCATATGATTACCGCCCCACATAATTTTCCTTCCTCATGATGCCACACCTTTTCCCCCTCAAATATTTGGCATGGGTCCCCAGATCCTCAAAAAGTTCTACAACTGCACCATCGAGAGCATCCTGACCGGTTGCATCACCGCCTGGTATGGCAACTGCTCGGCATCTGACCGTAAGGCGCTACAGAGGGTAGTGCGTATGGCTCAGTACATCACTGGGGCCAAGCTTCCTGCCACCCAGGACCTACAGTTGAAGTCGGAAGTTTACATACACTTGGAGTTGGAGTCATTAAAACTTGTTTTTCAACCACTCCACAAATTTCTTGTTAACAAATTATAGTTTTGGCAAGTCGGTTAGGACATCTACTTTGTGCATGACACAGTAAAACGAGTCCTATATCGACATAACCTGAAAGGCTGCTCAGCAAGGAAGAAGCCATTGCTCCAAAACCGCCATAAAAATGCAAGACTACGGTTTGCAACTGCACATGGGGACAAAGATCTATTGTTTGTACAGATGAACGTGGTACCTTCAGGTGTTTGGAAATTGCTCCCAAGGATGAACCAGACTTGTGGAGGTCTTGGCTGATTTCTTTTGATTTTCCCATGATGTCAAGCAAAGAGGCACTGAGTTTGAAGGTAGGCCTTGAAATACATCCCCAGGTACACCTCCAATTGACTCAAATTATGTCAATTAGCCTATCAGAAGCTTCTAAAGTCATGACATCATTTTCTGGAATTTTCCAAGCTGTTTAAAGGCACAGTCAACTTAGTGTATGTAAACTTCAAGTTTCAACTTCAAGTAAGTTAAATAATCTGTCTGTAAACAAATGTTGGGAAAATTACTTGTGTCATGCACAAAGTAGATGTCCTAACCGACTTACCAAAACTATAGTTTGTTAACAAAACATTTGTGGAGTGGTTGAAAAACGAGTTTTAATGACTTCAACCTAAGTGTATGTAAACTTCCGACTTCAACTGTACATTTATTATTTTCTTTAAGAAAGGGAAACTATTATACACTTTTTTTATGAGTGACTTTGTGTACTCCTTTTGGAGCAAGTACTTATCTTTTATTTATTTAATAAGACCTATGTATTTACAAAGCAAGAGGAAATATGTTATTATTCTGATGGAAAAAAATATTATTTATTCTCTCTGGTAAATTCTTTATACACAAAAATAAAAACGTTATATATGAGCCTAAATCCAATATATATTATTTTTTGAATATTTTATAAAATCTCTAGAATGAGTAAATGACAGGAAAAACGATATATTCTTACAACATTATAATAGGTTTATACAATTGTAACCGCTTCTTGGAGAAACCTTTGTTCGTGTATTGTAGTGATTTTTCTTTCTCAGTTTATTTGTATACGGGACTATCCAAATAAAGTGTGACCATTTCATTTTATGTCTCATATATTGTAAAGCAGGATTGGGTAGGTTACTTTCTAAATGTAATCCATTACAGTTACCTGTCCATTGTAATCAGTAACCTCACTTTCTGATTACCCAAACTCAGGAACGTAATCTGATTACTTTCAGTAACTTTTTGATTACTTTCCTCTTAAGAGGTATTAGAAGAAGACAAAACGAGATTTTCCAAAGGCTGGAGCGTTGCCTGCTCACTCCAGTTGTGCTCACTTCATGTTTCTTCATATAGAAACTGATCAAACACAAAGGTGGTAAATCAAGGTGACTTACAAAGATGAGGACCAAGAGCAAGAGAGGGAGTGCAGTGATGTAGTGTCCACAACTAAAGAATCATTGTGGAATCTGAAAATACACATATCCCGAAAGCATGATGGTGTACTTACTACGTGCACATGCTAACAGAAAGGAACAAGGTGGGTAGCTAACTAAGTGTGTCATTGTAGCAAAATATTTTTTGTTCTATTATCTATACAATAGGCCATAATTGATTTTGGCCCAATAGGCCTGGCATATTCCAACTTCCGTTTTGATTGGGTTATTTTGCCTAAAAACCTTTAGGCCTACCTATATACAGTATCAGTCAAAAGTTTGGACACTCCTACTCATTCAAGGGTTTTTGTTTATTTTCACTATTTTCTACATTGTAGTATAAAAGTGAAGACATCAAAACTATGAAATAACACATATGGAATCATGTAGTAACGAAAAAAGTGTTAAACAAATCAAAATATATTTTATATTCTTCAAAGTAGCCACCCTTTGCGTTGATGACAGCTTTGCACACTCTTGGCATTCTCTCAACCAGCTTCACCTGGAATGCTTTTCCAACAGTCTTGAAGGAGTTCCCACATATGCTTAGCACTTGTTGGCTGCTTTTCCTTCACTCTGCGGTCTGACTCATCCCAAACCATCTCAATTGGGTTGAGGTCGGGTGATTGTGGAGGCCAGGTCATTTGATGCAGCACTCCATCACTCTCCTTCTTGGTCAAATAGCCTTACACAGCCTGGAGATGTGTTATGGGTCATTGTCCTCTTGAAAAACAAATGATAGTCCCACTAAGCGCAAATCAGATGGGATGGCGTATCGCTGCAGAATGCTGGTTAAGTGTGCCTTGTATTCTAAATAAATCACAGACAGAGTCACCAGCAAAGCACCCCCACACAATCACACCTCCTCTTCCATGCTTCACGGTGGGAACCACAAATGCAGAGATCCTCCGTTCACCTATGCTGCGACTCACTAAGATACTGCGGTTGGAACCAAAAATCTCACATTTGGACTCATCAGACCAAAGGACAAATTTCAACCGATCTAATGTCCATTGCTCGTGTTTCTTGGCCCAAGTAAGTCTCTTCTTCTTATTGGTGTCCTTTAGTAGTGGTTTCTTTGCAGGAATTTGACCAAGGCCTGATTCACGCAGTCTCCTCTGAACAATGATGTTGAGATGTGTCTGTTACTTGAACTCTGTGAAGCATTTATTTGGGCTGCAATCTGAGGTGCAGTTAACGCTAATTAACTTATCCTCTGCAGCAGAGGTAACTCTGGATCTTCCTTTCCTGTGGCGGTCCTCATGAGAGCCAGTTTCATCATAGTGCTTGATGGTTTTTGCGACTGCACTTGAAGAAACTTTCAAAGTTCTTGAAATTTTCGAGATTGACTGACCTTTATGTCTTAAAGTAATGATGGACTGTCATTTCTCTTTGATTATTTGAGCTGTTCTTGCCATAATATATATATTATATTTATTATATTTTTGTCATTTAGCAGACGCTCTTATCCAGAGCGACTTACAGGAGCAATTAGGGTTAAGTGCCTTGCTTAAGGGCACATCGACAGATTTTTCACCTAGTTGGCTCGGGGATTAGAACCAGCGACCTTTCGGTTACTGGCACAACGCTCTTACCCACTAAGCTACCTGCCGCCCGTTGATATGGATTTGGTCTTTTACCAAATAGGGCTATTCTCTGTATACCACCCCTACCTTGTCACAACACAACTGATTGGCTCAAACGCATTAAGAAGGAAAGAAATTACACAAATTAACTTTTAACAAGGCACACCTGTTAATTGAAATGCATTCCAGGTGACTACCTCATGAAGCTGGTTGAGAGAATGCCAAGAGTGTGCAAAGCTGTCATCAAGGCAAAGGGTGGCTACTTTGAAGAATTTCCAAAAATAAAATATATTTTGATTTGTTTAACACTTTTTTGGTTACTACATGATTCCATATGTGTTATTTCAGAGTTTTGATGTCTTCAATATTCTACAATGTAGAAAATAGTAAAAAATTAAGAAAATCCCTGGAATGAGTAGGTGTGTCCAAACTTTTGACTGGTACTGTATATACACTACCGTTCAAAAGTTTGGGGTCACTTAGAAATGTCCTTGTTTTCGAAAGAAAATAATTTTTTTGTCCATTAAAATAACATAAAAATGATCAGAAATACAGTGTAGACATTGTTAATGTTGTAAATGGCTATTGTAGCTGGAAACGGCTGATTTTTAATGGAATATCTACATAGGCGTACAGAGGCCCATTATCAGCAACCATCAGTCCTGTGTTCCAATGGCACGTTGTGTTTGCTAATCCAAGTTTATCATTTTAAAAGGCTAATTGATCATTAGAAAACCCTTTTGCAATTATGTTAGCACAGCTGAAAACTGTTGTGCTGATTAAAGAAGCAATACAACTG
Source organism: Coregonus clupeaformis (assembly GCF_020615455.1). Taxonomy (NCBI): domain Eukaryota; kingdom Metazoa; phylum Chordata; class Actinopteri; order Salmoniformes; family Salmonidae; genus Coregonus; species Coregonus clupeaformis. The sequence goes on from NC_059192.1 coordinate 85,341,070, forward strand.
GCCTTTTTGAGACGAGTTGAGTATCTGGATCATCAGCAATTGTGGGTTCGATTACAGGCTCAAAATGGCCAGAAACAAATAACTTTCTTCTGAAACTAGTCAGTCTATTCTTGTTCTGAGAAATGAAGGCTATTCCATGTGAGAAATTGCCAAGAAATGGAAGATCTCGTACAATGCTGTGTACTACTCCCTTCACAGAACAGCGCAAACTGGCTCTAACCAGAATAGAAAGAGGAGTGGGAGGCCCCGGTGCACAACTGAGCAAGAGGACAAATAAATTAGTGTCTAGTTTGAGAAACAGACGCCTCACAGGTCCTCAACTGGCAGCTTCATTAAATAGTACCCGCAAAACACCAGTCTCAACGTCAACAGTGAAGAGGCGACTCCGGGATTCTGACCTTCTAGGCAGAGTTGCAAAGAAAAAGCCATATCTGAGACTGGCCAATAAAAAGAAAATAATAAGATAGGCAAAAGAACACAGACACTGGACAGAGGAAGATTGGAAACAAGTGTTATGGACAGACGAATCGAAGTTTGAGGTGTTCGGATCACAAAGAAGAACATTTGTGAGACGCAGACCAAATGAAAAGATGCTGGAGGAGTGCTTGATGCCACCTGTCAAGCATGGTGGAGGCAATGTGATGGTCTGGGGGGTGCTTTGGTGGTGGTAAAGTGGGAGATTTGTACAGGGTAAAAGGGATCTTGAAGAAGGAAGGCTATCAATCAATTTTGCAACGCCATGCTATACCCTGTGGACGGCGCTTGATTGGAGCCAATTTCCTCCTACAACAGGACAATGACCCAAAGCACAGCTCCAAACTATGCAATAACTATTTAGGGAAGAAGCAGTCAGCTGGTATTCTGTCTATAATGGAGTGGCCAGCACTGTCACCGGATCTCAACCCTATTGAGCTGTTGTGGGAGCAGCTTGACCATATGGTACGTAAGAAGTGCCCATCAAGTCAATCCAGCTTGTGGGAGGTGCTTCAGGAAGCATGGGGTGAAATCTCTTCAGATTACCTCAACAAATTGACAACAAGAATGTCAAAGGTCTGCAAGGCTTTAATTGCTGCAAATGGAGGATTCTTTGATGAAAGCAAAGTTTGAAGGGCACAATTATTATTTCAATTAAAAATCATTATTTCTAACCTTGTCAATGACTACATTTCCTATGCATTTTGCTATATTTCCTATTCAAAGTTATTTCGTGTATGTTTTCATGGAAAACAAGGACATTTCTAAGTGACCCCAAACTTTTGAATGGTAGTGTATAGTTGAAGTCAGAAGTTTACATACACCTTAGCCAAATACATTTAAACTCAGTTTTTCACAATTCCTGACATTTAATCCTAGTAAAAATTCCCTGTTTTAGGTCAATTATTTATTTTATTTTTTATTTCACCTTTATTTAACCAGGTAAGCCAGTTGAGAACAAGTTCTCATTTACAACTGCGACCTGGCCAAGATAAAGCAAAGCAGTGCTTAGGATCACTACTTCATTTTAAGAATGTGAAATGTCAGAATAATAGGAGAGAGAATGATTTATTTGAGCTTGTATTTCTTTCATCACATTCCCAGTGGGTCAGAAGTTTACATACACCCAATTAGTATTTGGTAGCATTGCCTTTAAATTGTTTAACTTGGGTCAAACATTTCGGGTAGCCTTCCACAAGCTTCCCACAATAAGTTGGATGAATTCTGGCCCATTCCTCCTGACAGAGCTGGTGTAACTGAGTCAGGTTTGTAGGCCGCCTTCCTCACACACGCTTTTTCAGTTCTGCCCACACATTTTCTATAGGATTGAGGTCAGGTCTTTGTGATGGCCACTCCAATACCTTGACTTTGTTGTCCTTAAGCCATTTTGCCACAACTTTGGAAGTATGCTTGGGGTTATTGTCCATTTGGAAGAGCCATTTGCGACCAAGCTTTAACTTCCTGAGATGTTGCTTCAATATATCCACATAATTTTCCTTCCTCATGATGCCATCTATTTTGTGAAGTGCACCAGTCCCTCCTGCAGCAAAGCACCCCCACAGCATGTACTCCTGAGTGGCGCAGTGGTCTAAGGTACTGCATCTAAGTGCTAACTGTGCCACTAGAGATCCTGGTTCGAATCCAGGCTCTGTCGCAGCCGGCCGCGACCGGGAGACTCATGGGCGGCGCACAATTGGCCCAGCGTTGTCCAGGGTAGGGGAGGGAATGGCCGGCAGGGATGTAGCTCAGTTGATAGAGCATGGCGTTTGCAACGCCAGGGTTGTGGGTTCGATTCCCACGGGGGGCCAGTATAAAAAAAATATGTATTCATTAACTGTAAGTCGCTCTGGATAAGAGCGTCTGCTAAATGACTAAAATGTAATGATGCTGCCACCCCCGTGCTTCACGGTTGGGATGGTGATCTTCGGCTTGCAAGCAACCCCTTTTATCCTCCAAACATAACGATGGTCATTATGGCAAAACAGTTCTATTTTTGTTTCATCAGACCAGAGAACATTTCTCCAAAAAGTACGATCTTTGTCCCCTTGTGCAGTTGCAAACCGTAGTCTGGCTTTTTTATGGCGGTTTTGGAGCAGTGGCTTCTTCCTTGCTGAGCGGCCTTTCAGGTTATGTCGATATGGGACTTGTTTTTATGTGGATATAGATACTTTTGTACCTGTTTCCTCCAGCATCGTCACAAGGTCCTTTGCTGTTGTTCTGGGATTGATTTGCACTTTTCGCACCAAAGTACGTTTATCTCTAGGAGACAGAACGCATCTCCTTCCTGAGCGGTATGACGGCTGCATGGTCCCATGGTGTTTATACATGTGTACTATTGTTTGTACATATGAACGTGGTACCTTCAGTTGTTTGGAAATTGCTCCCAAGGATGAACCAGACTTGTGGAGGTCTACAATTGATTTTGATTTTCCCATGATGTCAAGCAAAGAGGCACTGAGTTTGAAGGTAGGCCTTGAAATACATCCACAGGTACACCTCCAATTGACTCAAATTATGTCAATTAGCCTATCAGAAGCTTCTAAAGCCATGATATCATTTTCTGGAATTTTCCAAGCTGTTTAAAGGCACAGTCAACTTAGTGTATGTAAACGTCTGACCCACTGGAATTGTGATACAGTGAATTATAAGTGAAATAATCTGTCTGTAAAGAATTGTTGGAAGAATGATTTGTGTCATGCACAAAGTAGATGTCCTAACCGACTTGCCAAAACTATAGTTTGTTAACAAGAAATGTGTGAAGTGGTTGAAAAATGAGTTTTAATGACACCAACCTAAGTGTATGTAAACTTCCGACTTCAAATGTATATATAAAAAAACTCTGCATCTCTGCCCATCCTGGCAAGAGTGGCCCTAAGGGTGTTTAGCATCCCCAGTGGCTCAGCAAGAAAGGAGAGGATATTCTCCGCTGCTGACCGGCTCTCCAGGCACCACCGCATGAGCCTGAAGCCACAGACTCTGGCCAAACTAGTGTTTCTAAAAATGAATTCAAAGGCACTGTAGACTGAGCCTAATAAGGCATTTTTAATTTAAATGTGTATTTAATTCTAATTAAGTCACAGCCTTTATGCGCAATTTATAGACTATAATGATTTAATACAAGTAAATGTTGTTTAAATGCTGAGCGTTTTATGTCCCTACCAGCCTAGTGTTGCACTCGTTAATGCTTCACAATGTATTCCTTTGTAGGCTGTAGCCTTGAAATAATTGAAATAATATAGCCTAAATAATTCATTTAGGCTCCCTGTCTTGCTCCTGACCTATTTAGAGTGTTTAAATGCCGTTTAATACGACATGTAGCCTAATGGAAATGATGAGCGCTTCTTACCTTAACCTTTTCATGTTTATGAAAACACTTTTCGTTCAAATCATGTGGTTTGGTTTCAATACTTCAAAACCAAATGGTAGGTCTAGGTAGTCACAAAAATAGATTGGTGTTGGTTAAATTGTGAGCGGCAGTTTTATTATCTGCAAGCAAAACAAACCGCAAATGCATCCAATAAGTTTGTAGAGTCACAAGCTTGATGTAGTCATTGTGTGCAAGGAATATGGGACCAAATACTTAACGTTTGACTACTTTGATACACTAAGTGAATTTGTCCAAATACTTATGACTTCTTCAAATGTGGGGACTAGATACATTAAGTTATTTAATGTCTAAATGGTAAAACAGATATGTATGAAAATACCCTCAAATAAAATCTGACATTCTAGCTCAAATCTAAAATGCTGGAGTATAGAGCCAAATAAAACATTTTAGCTTTGCTGTGCAAATACATATGGAAGGGAATAAAAATAAAATGGGAATGGGCACCAAAGAAGAGAAAAAGGAAAGCAATCTAATGGTATTAATATTTTACTGCAAGTGACACTCAAGTCCACAGAATAAAGGATACATTGATATTTCAGTTAACCATGATAGCCTTTATAATAGAACGCTTGTGACAACACAAATCTAAATATTGCACTTGGGAAAAACGTCTTAAAGTAACTGCCAAGTGAAAATCTCACTTAAAAGTTTATATTCTGTTAACTCGTATCCAACTAATGTTGACTCGTCCTATACTCGTATGTGGCAGAAGCAAAAATTTGAGAAAAACACACTTCAAAAACCCCACCTCAAACTTGTATCTCAAACAGACCGTTTCAAAAATGCTTGCTATTTCCTCATAGAACATATCATCTCCCTGAGGATGAGCTGGCCTAGAGGAGGCTGAGCTGGCCTATCAGCGGTCTACTTGCAATAATATTTTGACCGGTATATGCCCACACCATTCTGTTATTGGTGTTAGCCCACACCATTCCGTAAAGCTGCTTTTAACGTAATTAATCCCCCCCAAATTGGAAGGAAAACTATTTCACTCATATTGTAAGTAATTATAGGTCATACTTCATAGAAATCTGGAACCACTGGGCAGTTACTTTAAAATAGATAAGAATTATGTGAATGTAGTCCATCTCACCCCATACACAACTCATACAGAATGAAACAGAAGACATTCTATTTTCGCTCTGTTATAGTGGCAACAATAGTCACCACTATAGTAGGCATTGATCAAGTGCACAAGGCTACGTGTGCAAAAATAATGTTCACCGAGTTAAAAAGAAAAACGCTCTCTCCACTCACACGATAGTGTTAGAGTATGTCAACACAACAAAGCAATATCTTTAAGCATACACAGTCAGTGGGGTATTCTAGAAAGAAGGATTATCAGACAACAAACGCAGCCTGTGAGAGGTTGTAATAATAATAATAATATGCCATTTAGCAGACGCTTTTATCCAAAGCGACTTACAGTCATGTGTGCATAAATGTTTATGTATGGGTGGTCCCGGGGATCGAACCCACTACCCTGGCGTTACAAGTGCCATGCTCTACCAATTGAGCTACAGAGGACCACCAGGTTGTACTGTATCATCATAGAAATACACAGATTTTTCACCAACAATGCTCAGTAGCAAATACCCTTCTTGAGAGCGAGACAGTAAAGTAGAAAACATGCGTTACAAATTTAAAATAAAACCGATTTTAATTAATTTCAGAGGGCAAGTTAACAGAAGCCCAACAGACCTGTCCTATACCAACATACATTTTCAGAACACTTTCTTTAAAAAATATATGAATAGAAAACATAAAACATATTCCATCAAATTAAGGTCAATGGTGGCAAAACAGGCCTCTGAGATGCTACTGTGTCCTATTTCTTGGGCTTCAACCTCTTCATTAGTCTTTTCATCAGTTTATATGACAACACAATAAGCATAATGATCAACTAAACCACACATGACATGGTAGAGACAAAGGAAGCTATGAACAACCACTTCAAGTAACTTGCTCCAACAACACCTCAATAACACAAACACCACATTACAAAACAAATATTCACACAGCTCCCCATTAAAATAAACAATGTTATAATAAACAAACTCCCTTAAAAAGGAGATGACGACTATAAAGCTTCTGCATCCCAGGTTGGAGAGATGAGACGTGAGAAAATATCTAGTTCACAGAGAGGGAGGGAGGTGGATTTATGTTAGAAGGCAAAAAGGGACAAGAGGCATTTTGCTCAATGATTATCACTGCCCAAAATAGGCGCTACACTCATAGAAATATAATCGCTAGAAGGGACAAAGCCCCTCAGACCTTGGTCTTTTGACCATCTGGAACAGTATATTTCTATGGCCACACCACCCGTAAACAATAAGTGAAGGCCTCCTGTTCTCTGTGAATGTTTCTTAATTCAGACTCATGGCCAACAGACTGATATTAAGTCTCAGTATCAGAGAGGCTGGCAAGATATCAACACATCTGACTCACTGTCATATTCTCTACTATGACACGTCTTCTACGGCAGGATGATATTCTCTACTACGACACGTCTTCTACGGCAGGATGATATTCTCTACTATGACACGTCTTCTACGGCAGGATGATATTCTCTACTACGACACGTCTTCTACGGCAGGATGATATTCTCTACTATGACACGTCTTCTACGGCAGGATGATATTCTCTACTACGACACGTCTTCTACGGCAGGATGATATTCTCTACTATGACACGTCTTCTACGGCAGGATGATATTCTCTACTACGACACGTCTTCTACGGCAGGATGATATTCTCTACTATGACACGTCTTCTACGGCAGGATGATATTCTCTACTACGACACGTCTTCTACGGCAGGATGATATTCTCTACTATGACACGTCTTCTACGGCAGGATGATATTCTCTACTATGACACGTCTTCTACGGCAGGATGATATTCTCTACTATGACACATGTTCTACGGCAGGATGATATTCTCTACTATGACATGTCTTCTACGGCAGGATGATATTCTCTACTACGACACGTCTTCTACGGCAGGATGATATTCTCTACTATGACACGTCTTCTACGGCAGGATGATATTCTCTACTACGACACGTCTTCTACGGCAGGATGATATTCTCTACTATGACACGTCTTCTACGGCAGGATGATATTCTCTACTACGACACGTCTTCTACGGCAGGATGATATTCTCTACTATGACACGTCTTCTACGGCAGGATGATATTCTCTACTACGACACGTCTTCTACGGCAGGATGATATTCTCTACTATGACACGTCTTCTACGGCAGGATGATATTCTCTACTATGACACGTCTTCTACGGCAGGATGATATTCTCTACTATGACACATGTTCTACGGCAGGATGATATTCTCTACTATGACAAGTCTTCTACTGAACAATGAGGAACACACACTTCTGTAGAAAATACAAGCACTCGTGATTTATGCTACAGGTAAATATATCAAATTAGACATAGTATTATGCCTAGTTTCACACTGTACAATATATTTATCTTTAGTGAGACAGACAGTTAGGTACTGTAGACACTTTTTAGGCATCCCGAAATTGTGTTTGCATCTTTATAAGTATGTGATGCAACTTCATCAAGCAAGAGGCCAGAGGGATCATGCGTTTCAAGCAATCAAGAATCTACCATGCCGAGCATACGCCTGCATCACAAAAAGTCAAACCATCTGAAAACTATAGTTCAAGTCCATGGACTCTCAATTTGGAAACCAATACATCTTCTCTCAGTCTCACCATCCTCACATACTAATAATTCTCTTTTAAACTCCCTTCTGTTCATCTCTCATCCGCTCTTTCAAAGCTCAACTGAATGTCACGAGAAAAAGTTACAATTTTTACAGTTGTTTAAGTATTGCACCAACACTTAGTGTGCTTCCTTGGAGAGGGTTATATTAGTACTGTAGCAGTACCCAAACATGAGTCGCACACACACACACACACACGAAATACAATACAAATAATAAAATATATCTGTGGTTAAAAGTGGCACCAGAGTGACACAGAGTGAAAACTGAGCTCCTTACAGTCCAACAGAACATCAAAAACTCATAATCACCTAGATAAAATAAGAAGCCTCTTTTTGGAGACATGATTTCATACATTCAAAATTCAACATTGTCACAAAATACCCATTTGAGCACACCTGGCCAAGATAAAAGAACAAAAAGCTATCATAATAATAAAATAAAAACAAGACATACTCTTCCAAACCATATTCTTCCAATTGATTGATTCTCTAGGTTGGTGACTTGGTTCCCATACCAAATGTTTGATGAAGCCAGAGTGCTACATATACTGATGTGCATTTAAGATACTACATTGCCAAGCTATCCTTCCTATTCAGACACTAAAGTATTGTAGGAGTGGAAGGCCACTGGGCAGTGTGAGTACATGTCCTAAACCCTCCACCCTAAACCCTCCATACTAAACCCTACACTTGTGCCTTTTATGCATCATTATAATACAAGACTGACCATCTTCCCCTTATTTATCCATACTTCTTCCTCTCAGACAAGCATGTTAAGTCATTCAAAAGGAGGCCTCTTTCTCCTTGTCTATGAGAACTGGGGAGAGCTGTGGTTATAGTATACAATGGGCCTGAACAACACTGAAATGCATGCTGGTGTATAGAGGAGACACAGTACTCACAGTGCCCCACAGAAACACAGAGGCTGCGTCAGAAATGGTACCCTACTTTTGACCAGAGCAAGTAGTGAATATTGTGCCATTTCAGATGCAGCCAGAGAGTAACAGCAGCAAACCCTTAGTGCAGAAGAGGCAGAGCCAGAGTGAGGTGTGATTTTCTTCACACCCACCAGAGGGCGATGCATGGGAGGAGAGGGACTGGAGCTCCAGTTCTGCTGGGTTTCCTCTTTTGCAACGAAAAAAGGCCACTCCATCTGCCAGTAACTCTGTCTGTACTGGAGATCTGTCAGTTGATCTGTCAGTTGATCTGTCAGTAGTTTATCTGTACTCACACGTACAGAACAAGCAACCTACACAACTACGACACAAATATAGTCCACATCATGCTACAGACGCTAAAAGCACCTTAGTGTCAACGTGTTAGGTTAGGAGTGTGTGAGTGAATAGGGATGTGCTGCTTTGGTTCTAGTGGATCTAGAGCCAGAACTGGACTGGTGTTGTTATAAAACACACATATAGTTTCACAAACACAGTGGAAGACACGAGCAAACACACTTACTGCACTGATTCCCCATGGATAATCTTGTTCACTAGACATTTCCAATTTGCCTAGGTACGAGGTTACCCCAGGTAGGGAAATGGATGGAAAATAAAAGGAATCAATAAATACTCCATATATACCAACTCCCTGTGAATTCAGATTTAAAAAAAACTAAAACCTATTGAAAAACCGGAGTAGGTCGTATCAGTGCGTCATCAGAGGAGGGAGATTCTGGTTGGGTGGAGCGGAGCGGAGCAGGCCCCTTGGTTAGTCAGTGCAAAGGTCAGAAAACACACAGTAGTTCGGACAACTCACACACCTCAGCCCCAGAGAGACCTCCCATCCCACACAGACACACACAGTTCCGGTGTGAGTGTATGGTTGCTAGCCCTCCAGGGCCATGTCCATAGGGGCGTCCGTCCGTACTGTGACGCCCATCTTGTCCTATTAGTTTGGGCTGGTGGTGGGTGGTGGTGTGAGCCGGTGAGGTGAGGGGTGAGTGCACTGCCAGGGCTGGCATAGCCTGTGCCATAGTAATCTCGATCCCAGCCTCTTTAGCCTGGGGACGAGGTTAGTGCCATGTAGGCAGGGAGAATGGGAGCCAGCCACAGACAGCCTCCCCCTAGTGGAGCTCACAGCTGGTGCACGATGCTGTCTGGGTGGTTGACAGGCACAGGGCCATCCTGGCGGAGCCGCTGCCACTGGAACGTGGTGCTGAGGGAACCCACCTCCTCCTCCTCGTTCTCCTGCTCCTTAGCAAACTCCATGAAGACCTGAGAGAGGGGGTGAGAGAGAGTGAGAGAGTGAGAGAGAGACTAGTTCAGACAAATGGTCAGGAAGTGGATGGGGTTTGCATTGCAGTTGATGTAACATCATCACATGATATTCAAGGTAAGGTTCACAAATGAGTACTTACCTGCTCTAAGGTAGATTGTGAAAAGTTGTACTCTTCAAAGTTGAAGGCTTGCTTAGCTGGAGGCAAGGGAGAGTAGAGGACATTAGAACAAAATGCATTTTGACTAAATTGTAACTGATCAATGAAACATGAGGCAGATGTTCAGAGAGTGATCACACACACACACACACTCTCACCACTCTCTAGCTGAGAGAAGGACTTGGCCAGTGACTTGACATCCTCCATGGGGATCTTGTAAACCATCAGCGTGGCAAAGCTGCAAGACAGAGGCAGCGGGCTTTAGCATTTCATTACACACATACACACACACACCTCTGCTCTGACTCACCTCTCCTGTCTTGCAGCGTGAGGAAAGATTCGTCGGATCTCCTTGTGGAGCAGTGCCACCTGCTGGAGCCCCGTCAGCTCCTCTCTCAGCTTCACTTCCAGGCTGTAGCCACGCCCATACTTCCCCTTCAGGTGCTGGATAGACCCAATACACCTTAGAGACAGAGATATATCCTCATCATCACCATAATCACAACTAGATAGACCCAATACACCTGAGAGAGATATAACACATCCTCATTATCATCGCCATCATCCTCATCACAACCACCACAAATCAACTCCCCAATAGACCACCTGATCTCAACACCAAACAAAACATCTAAACACTAAAAAATACCTCAATACAGTATGACAAAAAGACAAAGTACTTGTAACAAAGTTATTACAACGGAATAACTTATAACCTAGTTACTGCGACATAGATTATTAGCTATAGCAATGTAATGGCAACATATTACACCTTTTCCCCAATGCCAGAGCTCATTGAGTTGGATAGAGGGCACACCACAAACGGCATTGTGGCAAGTGCACCCTCTATCCAACTCTATGTTCCACCCATCTTCACCTCTACTCTGATACCCCAACACTCACCTGAGCTGCCCTGACACCATGATGGCCACGCGGTCACACACAGCCTCAGCCTCCTCCATGTAGTGAGTGGTCAGAATGGCCCCACGCTGGCGGTTCTTAAACGCTGCCCGGATAGCCCTCCTGGAGACAGGATGAAACAGAGCGACAGGACCACCACAGCCGTAGCTCTTTACTGGCTACTTTACAGAGTATAACAATTACATCTAAAACTAAAAGACAAACTGAAAACCTTTGAAGCTGAAGTTGACATATACTACATAACCAAAAGTATGTGGACACCTGCTCATCAAACATCTCCTTCCAAACTCATGGGCATTAATATGGAGCTCGTCCCCCCTTTACTGCTATAACAGCCTCCACTCTTCTGGGAAGGCTTTCCACTAGATGTTGGAACATTGCTGCAGGGACTTGCTTCCATTCAGCCACAAGAGCATTAGTAATGTTGGGCGATTAGGCCTGGCTCGCAGTCAGTGTTCCAATTCATCCCAAAGTTGTTCTATGGGGTTGAGGTCAGGTTCTACCACACAGATCTCGACAAACCATTTCTGTATGGACCTCGCTTTGTGCACGGGGGCACTGTCATGCTGAAACAGGAAAGGGCCTTCCCCAAACTGTTGCCACAAAGTTGGAAGCACAGAATCATCTAGAATGTCATTGTATACTGTAGTGTTAAGATTTCCCTTCACTGGAACTAAGGGACCTAGCCCGAACCATGAAAAACAGCCCCAGACCATTATTCCTCCACCAAACTTTACAGTTGGCAATATGCATTCGGGCAGGTAGTGTCCTCCTGGCATCCGCCAAACCCAGATTTGTCCGTTGGACTGCCAGATGGTGAAGCGTGATTCATCACTCCAGTGAACGCGTTTTCACTGCTCCAGAGACCAATGGCAGCGAGCTTTACACCCCTCCAGCCGACACTTCGCATGGTGATCTTAGGCTTGTGTGCGGCTGCTCGGCCATGGAAACCCATTTCATGAAGCTCCCGACGAACAGTTATTGTGCTGATGTTGCTTCCAGAGGCAGTTTGGAACTTGGTAGTGAGTGTTGCAACCGAGGACAGACAATTTTAATCCGCTACACGCTTCAGCACATCGGCAGTCCCGTTCTGTGAGCTTGTGTGGCCTACCACTTTGCAGCTGAGCCGTTGTTTGCTCCTAGACGTTTCCACTTCACAATAACAGCACTTACAGTTGACCGGGGCTCTAGCAAGGCAGATATTTGACAAACTGACTTGTTAGAAAGGTGGCATCCTATGACGGTGCCACGTTGAAAGTCACAGCTCTTCAGTAAGGCCGTTCTACTGCCAATGTTTGTCTATGGAGATTGCATGGCTGTATGCTCGATTTTATATACCTGTCAGCAACGGTTGTGGCTGAAATAGCTGAATCCACTAATTTGAAGGTGTGTCCACATGCATTTGGAAAGTATTCAGACCCATTTACCTTTTCCACATTTTGTTACGTTACAGCCTTATTCTGAAATGGATTAAATTATTTTCCCCCCCTCATCAATCTACACACAATACCCCATAATGACAAAGCAAAAACAGGTTTTTAGAAATCTTTGCAATTGTATTAAAAATATCACATTTACATAAGTATTAAGCGCTGTCAGGTTGGATGGGGAGCGTCACTGCACAGCTATTTCCAGGTCTCTCCAGAGATGTTCGATTGGGTTCAAGGCTGGGCCACTCAAGGACATTCACAGACTTCTCCCGAAGACACTCCTGCATTGTCTTGGCTGTTTGCTTAGGGTCGTTGTCCTGTTGGAAGGTGAACTGTCTAAGATCCTGAGTGCTCTGGAGCAGGTTTTCATCAAGGATCTCTCTGTACTTTGCTCCGTTCATCTTTCCCATCGATCCTGACTAGTCTCCCAGTCCCCACAGCATGATGCTGCCACCACCATGCTTCACCGTAGAGATGGTGCCATGTTTCCTCCAGACGTGACGCTTGGCATTCAGGTCAAAGAGTTCAATCTTTGTTTCATCAGACCAGATAATTTTGTTTCTCATGGTCTGAGTCCTTCAGGTGCCTTTTGGCAAACTCCAAGCGGGCTGTCATGTGCATTTTACTGAGGAGTGGCTTCTGTCTGGCCACTCTACCATAAAGGCCTGATTGGTGGAGTGCTGCAGAGATGGTTGTCCTTCTAGAAGGTTTTCCCATCTCCATAGAGGAACTCTGGAGCTCTGTCAGAGTGACCATCGGGTTCTTGGTCACCTCCATGACCAAGTCCCTTCTCCCCCGATTGCTCAGTTTGGCCGGGCGGCCAGCTCTAGGAAGAGTCTTGATGGTTCCAAACGTCTTTCATTTAAGAATGATGGAGGCCACTTTGTTCTTGGGGACCTTCAATGCTGCAGAAATCTTTGGGTACCCCAGATCTGTGCCTTGACACAATCCTGTCTCGGCGCTCTACGGACAATTCCTTCGACCTTATGGCTTGGTTTTTGCTCTGACATGCACTGTCAACTTTGGAACCTTATCTAGACAGGTGTGTCTTTCCAAATCACGTCCAATCAATTGAATTATTCCACAGGTGGACTCCAATCAAGTTGTAGAAACATCTCAAGGATGATCAATGGAAACAGGATGCACCTGAGCTTAATTTCGAGTCTTATAGCAAAATGGTTTGAATACTTATGTAAATAAGGTATTTCAGTTTTTTATTTGTTATACATTTGCAAATATTTCTACAAACCTCTTTTCGCTTTGTCATTATGGGGTATTGTGTGTAGATTGATGAGGAAAAATATTAATTTAATCCATTTTAGAATAAGGCTGTAACATAACAAAATGTGGAAAAAGTGAACGGTCAGAATACTTTCCGAATGCATTGTATAGTGTACATATAAAAATTACATGACACACGATACATTCTGGTTTCTATTGACTGTAGTGTGCTTTTGCTGTAATTTCTCAGCCTTGTACCACACAACCATTTCTTGTCAACAACATTGTTTTGGTCTGATTGTGCCTATCCCAGAGAGAGGAGCATGGATCTCACCACATGCGTTGTTTGGACTTGGGGTCCATCCCTGTAGAAGGCTCATCCAGCAGAACTATCTGAGGGTTCCCCAACATGCTGAGAGCAAAGCACAACTGAAACACACAAACAGGAAACACAAACAAATACAGTCAACAAAGTGTGGCACAGGTATTATTAGGCTACAAATGAAACAGGCAAGTAAGAATTAGTGAGGGCAAAAGGATTTGAATGTTTGGGCTAGGCTGAAACACACAAATCAAATGTATGTATAAAGCCCTTTATATATCAGCAGATGTCACAAAGTGCTTATACAGAAACCCATCCTAAAACCCCAAACAGCAAGCAATGCAGATGTAGAAGCAAGGTGGCTAGGAAAAATTCCCTAGAAAGACAGGAAGAAACCTAGAGAGGAACCAGGCTCTGAGGGGTGTCCAGTCCTATTCTGGCTTTCCCGGGTTGAGATTATAAAATTACATGGCCATTACGGCCAGATCGTTCTTCAAGATGTTCTAACGTTCATAAATGACCAGCAGGGTCAAATAATAATCACAGTGGTTGTAGGGGGTGCAACAGGTCAGCACCTCAGGAGTAAATGTCAGTTGGCTTTTCATAGCCGGGCATTCAGAGGTCGAGACAGCAGTCAACATACTGTGACATAGATGTACAAATGAAACAAGTGAGCAAAGTAAGGGGTTATGATTTGGTGAATGTTGATGGGCTAAGCTTGGTGGTTATTTTACACACTGATTTCCAGCTAACATTGTAGGGTTGTTTGAGCTGGAGGGAGGAAATACTCACCTTATTTACTCTCTCTATTACCAAACATCACATGAAATGATGGATGGCACTGCTAGGCCGCAACTGAGTCTATGGAGCAACCCCATTTCAGCTCTCCAAATGTCTCCCTGACAGGCAGTTTAGAACTAAAAGTCTCCCTTTGCACACTGTTATGTAAAGGTGTGTAGAGAGTAGACAGAGTGTAAAGTGGAAGTGGTGCTCTCTCTCTCTCTCACTCTCACTCTCACCTTCCTCTTGATCCCAGCTGATAGGTTCTTTGCTTGCTTGTGGAGGTGGTCCTTCAGCTCCAGAGCATTCACCACACTGATAGGAACACAGAGAGAGAGATACACAGAGTTCACACAAAGTCCATTCCACAGGAGACCACAGCAAAAAGGTACATAACAGAAAAATAAAGAGGGCCAAGTCTAAAAGTTAGGTTAGATAAGATAATATACAAACGTTAGATACATTATTCATTTTTTTGGATTAAAATTAACTCCAGATAAACAATCACCCTGCATCAATGCTTAGTTGTCGACAGCACATCTCTGAATACAACAGGCACTACCTGTTCCTACCACAAGACAGTTGTCATAAGGGTATTTGTATTTATTAGGGATCCCCATTAGCTGCTGCCAAGGCAGCAGCTACTCTTCCTGGGGTCCAAACACATTAAAGCACTTACATTACATATACGAAAAAAGATAAAACAGTACATAATAACATTATTACACCACTACATATTTTTTTTTTTTTTTTTTTACATCCAGAGCGACTTACAAATAGGTGCATTCACCCTATAGCCAGTGGGATAGCCACTTTACAATATCTTTTTTTTTTTTTTTTTTAGGGGGTAGAAGGATTACTTTATCCTATCCCAGGTATTCCTTAAAGAGGTGGGGTTTCAAATGTCTCCGGAAGGTGGTGAGTGACTCCGCTGTCCACATATCTACAGTTTTAAATTTTTGTCATTTAGCAGACGCTCTTATCCAGAGTGACTTACAGTTAGTGGGTGCATTCATTATTTTATTTTTCATACTGGCCCCCCGTGGGAATCGAACCCACAACCCTGGCGTTGCAAACGTCATGCTCTACCAACTAAGCTACATCCCTGCCGGCCATTCCCTCCCCTACCCTGGACGACGCTGGGCCAATTGTGAGCCGCCCCATGGGTCTCCCGGTCGCGGCCGGCTACGACAGAGCCTGGATTCGAACCAGGATCTCTAGTGGTACAGCTAGCACTGCGATGCAGTGCCTTAGACCACTGCGCCACTCAGGAGTATCTACAATACAAAATGTACAATGCAAAATGTATAATACCGCCACACAACAATATTGCAATGTACGTGTGTGTAGAGTGCGTGTGCTAGCGCTTGTGTGCATATGCGTGTGTCTGTACCGCTTGTGTGTGTCTCTTCACAGTCCCCGCTGTTCCATAAGGTGTATTTTTACCTGTTTTTAAAAATCTGATTCTACTGCTTGCATCAGTTACCTGATGTGGAATAGAGTT
The DNA here is from genome assembly GCF_020615455.1 of Coregonus clupeaformis. Classification (NCBI taxonomy): domain Eukaryota; kingdom Metazoa; phylum Chordata; class Actinopteri; order Salmoniformes; family Salmonidae; genus Coregonus; species Coregonus clupeaformis. The sequence goes on from NC_059192.1 coordinate 85,357,233, forward strand.
CCATGTAGTCATGGCTCTATGTAGTACTGTGCACCTCCCATAGTCTGTTCTGGACTTGGGGATTGTGAAGAGACCTCTGGTGGCATGTCTTGTGGGGTATGCATGGGTGTCCGAGCTGTGTGCTAGTAGTTTAAACGGACACCTCGGTACATTCAGCTTGTCAACACTTCTTACAAAAACAAGTAGTGATGAAGTCAATCTCTCTTCCACTTTGAGCCATGAGAGATTGACATGCATATCATTAATGTTAGCTCTGCGTGTACTTTTAAGGGCCAGCTGTGCTACCCTGTTCTGAGCCAATTGTAATTTTCCTAAGTCCCTCTTTGTGGCACAGTGGGAGAGAGGGTTAACATCTATTTTCTGAGTATATAACCAGCTTCTCAGGCGCCAAGACAGTAGTCATAAGGGTACAGTGGGAGAGAGGGTTAACATCTCTTTTCTGAGTTTACTGTATATAACCAGCTTCTCAGGCTCCATCTCAGTGTGCTTCATTCTATAGCTAGAGGACTCCTGATATCTCCAGGAGTGATAAGTACAGTGGGGAGAACAAGTATTTGATACACTGCCGATTTTGCAGGTTTTCCTACTTACAAAGCATGTAGAGGTCTGTAATGTCCAGAAAATCACATTGTATGGTTTTTAAGTACTGAATTTGCATTTTATTGCATGACATAAGTATTTGATACATCAGAAAAGCAGAACTTAATATTTGGTACAGAAACCTTTGTTTGCAATTACAGAGATCATACGTTTCCTGTAGGTCTTGACCAGGTTTGCACACACTGCAGCAGGGATTTTGGCCCACTCATCCATACAGACCTTCTCCAGATCCTTCAGGTTTCGGGGATGTCGCTGGGCAATACGGACTTTCAGCTCCCTCCAAAGATTTTCTATTGGGTTCAGGTCTGGAGACTGGCTAGGCCACTCCAAGACCTTGAGATGCTTCTTACGGAGCCACTCCTTAGTTGCCCTGGCTGTGTGTTTCGGGTCGTTGTCATGCTGGAAGACCCAGCCACGACCCATCTTCAATGCTCTTACTGAGGGAAGGAGGTTGTTGGCCAAGATCTCGCGATACATGGCCCCATCCATCCTCCCCTCAATACGGTGCAGTCGTCCTGTCCCCTTTGCAGAAAAGCATCCCCAAAGAATAATGTTTCCACCTCCATGCTTCACGGTTGTGATGGTGTTCTTGGGGTTGTACTCATCCTTCTTCTTCCTCCAAACACGGCGAGTGGAGTTTAGACCAAAAAGCTCAATTTTTGTCTCATCAGACCACATGACCTTCTCCCATTCCTCCTCTGGATCATCCAGATGATTGACCGTCATCTTGAACTTCTTCCATTTTCTAATAATTGCGCCAACAGTTGTTGCCTTCTCACCAAGCTGCTTGCCTATTGTCCTGTAGCCCATCCCAGCCTTGTGCAGGTCTACAATTTTATCCCTGATGTCCTTACACAGCTCTCTGGTCTTGGCCATTGTGGAGAGGTTGGAGTCTGTTTGATTGAGTGTGTGGACAGGTGTCTTTTATACAGGTAATGAGTTCAAACAGGTGCAGTTAATACAGGTAATGAGTGGAGAACAGGAGGGCTTCTTAAATAAAAACTAACAGGTCTGTGAGACCCGGAATTCTTACTGGTCGGTAGGTGATCAAATACTTATGTCATGCAATAAAATGCAAATTAATTACAAAAAAAATCATACAATGTGATTTTCTGGATTTTTGTTTTAGATTCCGTCTCTCACAGTTGAAGTGTACCTATGATAAACATTACAGACCTCTACATGCTTTGTAAGTAGGAAAACCTGCAAAATCGGCAGTGTATCAAATACTTGTTCTCCCCACTGTATATCATTTTTTTTTGTCTTTATCTGTTGTGGTCTAGTACTGTCTTTTTGCTAGCTAGGGCCATCTACTTTAAGTGCTGCCTGTCTTCACAGTGGCCTACCTGCTGTGTGAACTGCTGACTGCTCATAATTTGCAGATAGTTGTTGACACATCAACCAGGATCAAGGTACAGGGCAATTTGTGACTTGTTTTCGTAATCAGTGGCTGTATTGGAGGGGGAGTGGTTTCACCTCTCCTGGGCAATCAGCAATTAGTACAGGGAGGTGTGCTCTCCACCTTCGCTAGGCAATTAGCAATTAGTGTTAGTTCTTCAGTCTCTCCTGGTTTCTCAGCAGCAGCTGTAAGCGGCGGTCGTGTCAGTTTGTCTCAAAACTAAGACCATCGCCGAAACAAAGACGGTTCTGTGGAGTTGTTGGAGGAAGGAAGGAGAGGAGGGCTCCACACCACTCTCTCACTTGTGTATATCTTACCTAGTTATTTACAGATTCTGATTTTGCTCTTTTGTAGCTTTGTCAACTCTGTGTATTTTCTATACCTGTTCGCACCTCTCCCTGTAGTCTTTACAGACGTTCCCCACCCCTTGGCTGCAACCCTCCTAATTTAGTGTACCCTGCGTGCACAACCCATGTGGAATTCCGGGTCTCTGGCAGCATTTGGAACTGCCGCTCTGCGGTCAAGAACGCCTAGTTCATCTCAGCCTATGCTGCCCTTCAGTACGTCGACTTTTTGGCCCTGACGGAGACATGGATCACCCCAGAGAACACTGCTACTCCAGCTGCTCTTTCGTCATCTATGTTTTCTCTCATAGTCCAAGAGCATCTGGTCTTCGCGGTGGTGGCACAGGTGGAGATATTCTCTTTTCTCCCTCTCTCACCTGTCCATCTCCTCATATGAATTCCACGCTGTCATTTGTCCACTCAAGCTTCACATTATTGTCATCTATCGCCCACCAGGTGCCCTTGGAGAGTTCCTCAATGAGATTGACACCTTGATAAGCTAATTTCCTGAAGATGGCTCACCGCTCTTCGTACTGGTGACTTCAACCTCCTGACGTCTGCCTTGGATTCATTTCTTTCCAACTCTCTCTTTCCCCTCCTTGCCTCTTGACCTCACCCAATCCCCTCCAACTCACAAGGCAGGCAATACGCTTGACCTCATCATTACTAGAGGCTGCTCGCCTACTAATCTCACTGAAACCCCCCTCCAGGTGTAAGGGAAAAAATTATGTATTTACCTTTGTTGACTATAGCTGTATGAATATTGATAGTTAACAACTATGTGCTTGGTAATAGTAAGAGACCTTTTACCATTGGTGGAGGATCTCTTACTATTGATGGGTTCGGATTTCTAAACTTTAAATATTGTTAATCATCAGTTATACTAGAGACATGAGGAGTGCCATAGTCTGGTTTATACAACAGAAGTTAATGGTCATCTGTAGGAGGAATGTATATGGTGGGGTCAATGAAGGTTGGATAGGAGCCAGGGGGCTTTGGAATGTACTGAGTAGAGGAGAGGCAATCACATGATTGCCGTCGCTGATACGGGTGGAGAGCTTTGGATTAGAGAGGAATGGGGTTGAGGTCACATCACTTAACTTCCTGCCTAGCAATGAAGATGTAATGTTTATAGGGAAGGAGGAGTTCACCTAAATTGGAGTATAAATATCTGTGTTGGTTGGAACATGTTTTTTGTCTTATACAGCTGTGGGACCCAATGGGTGAATCAACTTGGTTGAGCTTTACTAATCGTCCGAGTTTTACTCTCGTTATTTAGAACCTAACACTATTAATGCTGCACTTCTGCAAAAGGATGCTTCCCCTTAGCTGGTCTGGGCGTATAGTCAAGGACATGGTGTGACTCAGGATAGAGAGAGCTTTAACAGAACAGTACTGTTATTGTTTCAAGTCATCTTTGCTTATGAGAACTAAATGGGGGGGTAAACAACACTCGATACACATAACCACAAGATGAACACAAGGTAGCTTATGATGCCCTGATCTACCGGGGAGGGGTGAAACCAGCCATGACTAAGCATTTTCTAGGTCTACTATTTAAGACCTCTACATTTTTTTGTATTAAGCTCTCGGTCCTACACTCGAGTGTGGGGTCGACAAGCTTCAAAATCCTTTTCCCTCCTGTCTCCTGACTCTGCCTCTTCGACCCTACTCACCTCCCTTTTCGCATCCTATGACTCGTACTGTCCCCTTTCCCCCCGGCCGGCCGGCTTGGCCCTCCCCTTCTGCTCCGTGGCTGAGTGACTCATTGCGAGCTTACAGAACAGGGCTGCGGGCAGCTGAGCAAAAAATTTAGGAAAACTAAACTTCCGGAGAACCTATCATCCTTTCACTCCCTCGTTACCTTCTCTTCCTCTGTATCCGCTGCTAAAGCCACTTTCTACCACTACATTTCAAGCTTCTGCCTCTAACCCTAGGAAACTATTTTCCACCTTCTCCTCCCTCCTTAATCCTCCACCCCCTCCTCCTCCCTCTCTGCGGACGACTTTGTCAACCACTTTAGAAAAAAAGGTTGACGACATCCGCTACTCATTCACTCAGCCTATTGAGTCCACTGGTCTCACTCCCAGAGAACTACAATACTGCTACTCTGTTAATTATTTATGCATAGTCACTTTAACTCTACCCACATGTACATATTACCTCAACTACCTCAACTAGCCGGTGCCCCCGCACATTGACTCTGCAACGGTACCCCCCTGTATATATAGCCTCCCTACTGTCACTTTATTTTACTTCTGCTCTTTTTTTTTCTCAACACTTTTTTTGTTGTTGTTTTATTTTTACTTTTTTTGTTTAAAATAAATGCACTGTTGGTTAAGGGCTGTAAGTAAGCATTTCACTGTAATGTCTGCACCTGTTGTATTCGGCTCTTGTGACCAATACAATTTGATTTGATTTGAATACGCCTTGACCTCTTTCTCCCCTCTCTCTCCAGATGACATCCTGCGACTAGTGAGGTCTGGCCACTCGACAACCTGCCTGCTCGACCCCATCCCCTCCTCCAGACCATCTCTGGAGACTTTCTCCCATTCCTCACTTCCCCCATAAACTCATCCCTGACCACTGGCTGCGTCCCCTCTGACTTCAAAATGGCCCGAGTTGCTCCCCTCCTAAAGAAACCAACACTCGACTCATCTGACGTCAAACTATAGACCTGTATCCCTTCTTTATTTTCTTTCCAAAACACTTCAGCGTGATGTCTATGATCAACTTTCTCATTATCTCTCTCAGAACCATCTTCTTGACCCTAACCAGTCAGGCTTCAAGACTGGTCACTCAACCAAGACTGCTCTTCTCTGTGTCACTGAGACTCTCCACACTGCCAAAGCTGACTCTCGCTCCTCTGTTCTCATCCTCCTAGAGCTATCCGCTGCCTTCGACAACATGAACCATCAGATCCTCCTCTCAACCCTCTCAGGGCTGGGCATCTCAGGCTCTGCACACTCTTGGATTGCATCCTACCTGAAAGGCCGCTCCTACCAGGTGACGTGGAGAGGATTTGTGTCCACGTGCACCACATGGACACAGATCTACTGGTGTCCCCCAGGGCTTGGTTCTAGGCCCTCTTCTCTCTATACACCAAGTCACTCGGCTCCATCATATCCTCACATGGTCTCTCCTATTATTGCTATGTGGATGACACTCAACTACTTTTCTCTTTCCCCCTTCTGACACCCAGGTGGTGACACGCATCTCTGCGTGCCTGGCAGATATCTCAACTTGGATGTCGGCCCACCACCTTAAGCTAAACTCGACAAGACGGAACTGCTCTTCCTCCCGGGGAAGGCCTGCCCGCTCAAAGACCTCTCCATCACGGTTGACAACTCCAGTGTCACCCTCCCAGAGTGCAAAGAACCTTGGCATGACACTGGACAACACCCTGTCGTTCTCTGCAAACATCAAAGCAGTGACCCGCTCCTGCAGGTTCATGCTCTACAACATCCGTAGAGTATGACCCTACCTGACACAGGAAGCGGTGCAGGTCCTAATCCAGGCAGCTGTTGGCTGGGCTCCCTGCTTGTGCCATCAAACCCCTGCAACTTATCCAGAACGCTGCTGCCTGCCTGGTTTTCAATCTTCCCAAGTTCTCTCATGTCACCCCACTCCTCCGCACGCTCTGCTGGCTTCCAGTCGAAGTTCGCATCCACTACAAGACCATGGTGCTTACCTACGGAACAGCAAGAGGAACTGCCCCTCCCTACCTACACCACCTTCTAGCTCTGACTCTACTGATAGCTATGTTAGATAAAACATGTACTTTCTATGCCTGTGATATGTGGTTGTCCCACCTAGCAATCTTAAGATGAATGCACTAACTGTAAGTCGCTCTGGATAAGAGCGTCTGCTAGATGACTTAAATGTTAACTGTTTTATGATAGAGGAGATAGTTACCGTGTGATGATGCCAGGGACGTCCTGTCCGCGGAGGCCCTTGATGGCAGCGTAGATCTCCAGGTGTTCCTCCAGGGTGATGCGGGGCCACAGAGGGCTGACCTGGGGACAGTAGCCTATATGCTCCAGGGGGTTGTCTACTGGACGGAACTCTGTACTGTAGTCCCCCATCAGGACCTGAGGAGGCAAGAGCAACAGACTGTCAAATGTAATCATATAGGATCAGATTGGACCTGAAATGCAGCTGGTTTTTGTCTCAATATTAAACAATCTCTGGGCAATAATTAAGTACCTTACTGTGACTGTTTATTTTTTTAACCATTTTGATTGAAAACAAATAGCTTCTTAGCAAAGATACATTTCTCAAGAAATAATTTTGTTAATACTGTCTGGGAGTGGTCTGAGTGGGGAGGGGACAACTGAAAACTAGCTGTTTTATTGGCAGAGAGGATTGGAACTCTTTCTTATTGGTCTATTAACTAATTTATTGCCTGGTGATGTCAACAGGCAGGCTAAAACTTAATCCCACCAAAACAGGTTGAAATTTCAGATGGCATTTTCAAACAGCTCATACACTAAAAGGGCATACATTTTTCACAATTTCACAGTATTATTCCAACCTCAGTGTGGAAACATACAGTGCATTCAGAATTTATTCAGACCCCTTGACCTTATTTACGTAAGTATTCTGACCCTTTGCTATGAGACTCGAAATTGAGCACAGGTGCATCCTGTTTCCATTGATCATCCTTGAGATGTTTCTACAACTTGATTGGAGTCCACCTGTGGTAAATTCACTTGATTGGACATGATTTAGAAAGGCCCCACAGTTGACAGTGCATGTCAGCGCAAAAACCAAGCCATGAGGTTGAAGGAATTTTGTCCGTAGAGCCCCGAGACAGGATTGTGTCAAGGCACAGATCTGGGGAAGGGTATCAAAAAATGTCTGCTACATTGAAGGCCCCCAAGAACACAGTGGCCTCCATCATTCTTCAATGGAAGAAGTTTGGAACCACCAAGACTCTTGCTAGAGCTGGCCGCCCAGCCAAACTGAGCAATCGGGGGAGAAGGGCCAAGGTCAGGGAGGTGACCAAGGACCCAATGGTCACTCTGACAGAGCTCCAGAGTTCCTCTGTGGAGATGGGAGAACCTTCCAGAAAGACAACCATCTCTGCAGCACTCCACCAATCAGGCCTTTATGGTAGAGTGGCCAGACGGAAGCCACTTCTCAGTAAAAGGCACTGAAGGACTCAGACCATGAGAAACAAGATTCTCTGGTCTGATGAAACCAAGATTGAACTCTTTGGCCTGAATGCTAAGCGTCACATCTGGAGGAAACCTGGCACCATCCCTATGGTGAAGCATGGTGGTGGCAGCATCATGCTGTGGGGATGTTTTTCAGCGGCAGGGACTGGGAGACTAGTTAGGATTGAGGGAAAGATGAACAGCGCAAAGTACAGTGAGATCCTTGATAAACCTGCTCCAGAGCGCTCAGGACCTCAGACCGGGACGAAGGTTCACCTTCCAACAGGACAACGACCCTAAGCACACAGCCAAGACAACGCAGGAGTGGCTTTGGGACAAGTCTCTGAATGTCCTTGAGTGGCCCAGCCAGAGCCCGGACTTGAACCTGATCGAACATCTTTGGAGAGACCTGAAAATAGCTGTGCAGCGACACTCCCCATCCAACCTGACAGAGCTTGAGTGGATCTGCAGAGAAGAATGGGAGAAACTCCCCCAATACAGGTGTGCTAAGCTTGTAGCGTCATACCCAAGAAGACTTGAGGCTGTAATCGGTGCCAAAGGTGCTTCAACAAAGTACTGAGTAAAGCGTCTAAATACTTATGTAAATGTAATATCAGTTTTTTTTTATACATTTGCAAAGATTTATTAAAACCTGCTTTTACTTTGTCATTATGGGATATTGTGTGTAGATTGAGGGAAAAAAAACAATTTAATCAATTTGAGAATAAGGATGTAACGTAACAAAATTTGGAAAAAGTCAAGGGGTCTACAGGACAATCACGTTTTTGACTGCACAGGGCCTTTAAGGCTGAGATTATGACTAGCTGTGGACTAAAGCCGGGTGTACACTACACAACTTTCAAAATCCTAACATTGCTAACCCTCTCACATTAAATGAACATCTTTCCTGTAGTTGCTTTTGCCTTGCCAACGTAGTGGTGTGCACACTAAACGATGTGGCACAGACAGGGGTCACACACTTGGTCTTGAGGATTGTCAATTACCATGCTGTCTCACGAAAATAATGATGGGATTCCATTTAACATAGCTACAACGAGCTGTGGCTCAAAGCAGCCTTAAATGTTTTCAGTCAGACATTCACGCTTGCCATACAGAGTTGAAATATCTAGCCAACATTTTGAACTGAATAACATTGCTTGTGAACTTCAGAGCTGTAACAATTTGACACTTTGGCTTTGATTAAAGGCAAGTACAAACGCATACTAGTAGTAGTCATCGCTCCTTCTTGAGAGTCTACACATTATGGTTGAAGCAAAACAACGTAATCATCTCATTGGCTTCTTCTCTGACGAGCTCTCATTGGCTATTGCTCATCACCGTTCTCAAAACATGTCGTTGCACATCTCACACAATACGCACATTGCAGATTTTGTGCTAATAATACATTTGAAAATATCGTGACATCTGGGACTGCTCAAAGACGAGATCGGTAGCCCTCAGATTAAGTCTCTGACCCACTCACATTATACGAGCGTCTGTGACGGCCTCGCACCCTGAGTAGGCAATGACATAGGGATTTTTTTCTCCGATATCAAAAACTTGTCTGGGACAGCTAAATCCGGGCCAAAATTGTATAGTGTACACCTGGCTTAAAAGGCATTTTCAATTTAAATGACTTTTTAGTCCAGGAAACTGGCCCTACAAATTCCATATAGGGTCCAGTCAAGAGGCAGAGAGGGTAAATGGTGTGTACCTGTCCAGCGGTTGGGTCTGTGTCTCCAGACAACATATGCATGATGGTGCTTTTCCCTGCTCCGTTGGGCCCCAACAGTCCAAGCACCTCACCTGAACACACACACAGTTGCTATACTGGTTTTCTGTTATGAGAACATTGACATTGTTGAAAAACCCAAGCCTCACAGTGCAGACCTCAGGGATTTCTCTGCCATTAGTATCCTTGGACGGGCCACCTAAGTGTTTTTTTCGGGTCGCCTAAGTACAAACTGTGTATAATATAATATAATATATATATATATATATATATATATATATATATATATATATACATATACACATACATACATACATATATATACATATATATTATATATATATATATATATATATATACACACACATATACACATACATACATCTATACATACATATACATACATATACATATATATATATATATATATATACATACATATATATAATATATATATACAGTTTAAGTCTGAGGTTTACATACACCTTAGCCAAATACATTTAAACTCAGTTTTTCACAATTCCTGACATTTCATCCTAGTATAAATTCCCTGTCTTAGGTCAGTTACGATCACCACATTATTTTAACAATGTGAAATGTCAGAATAATAGTAGAGAGAATTATTTATTTAAGCTTTTATTTATGTCATTACATTCCCAGTGGGTCAGAAGGCGAGCAGCCTCTAGTAAACACTCAATTAGTATTTGGTAGCATTGTCTATAAATTGTTTAATTTGGGTCAAATGTTTCGGGTAGCCTTCCACAAGCTTCCCAGAAAAAGTTGGGTAAATTTTGTCCCATTCCTCCTGACAGAGCTGGTGTAACTGAGTCAGGTTTGTAGGCCTTCTTGCTCGCACATGCTTTTTCAGTTCTGCCCACAAATGTTCTATAGGATTGAGGTCAGGTCTTTGTGATGGCCACTCCAATACCTTGACTTTGTTGTCCTTAAGCCATTTTGCCACAACTTTGGAAGTATGCTTGGGGTCATTGTCCATTTGGAAGACCCATTTGCGACCAAACTTCCTGACTGATGTCTTGAGATGTTGCTTCAATGTATCCACATAATTTTCCTTCCTCATGATGCCATCTATTTTGTGAAGTGCACCAGTCACTCCTGCAGCAAAGCACCCCCACAGCATGATGCTGCCACCCCCGTGCTTCACGGTTGGGATGGTATTCTTTGGCTTGCAAGCCACCCCCTTTTTCCTCCAAACATAACGATGGTCATTATGGCCAAACAGTTCTATTTTTGATTCATCAAACCAGACGACATTTCTCCAAAAAGTACGATCTTAGTCCCCATGTGCAGTTACAAACCGTAGTCTGGCTTTTTTATGGTGGTTTTGGAGCAGTGGCTTCTTCCTTGCTGAGCGGCCTTTCAGGTTATGTCGATATAGGACTCGTTTTACTGTGGATATAGATACTTTTGTACCTGTTTCCTCCAGCATCTTCACAAGGTCCTTTGCTGTTGTTCTGGGATTGATTTGCACTTTTCGCACCAAAGTACATTCATCTCTAGGAGACAGAATGCGTCTCCTTCCTGAGCAGTATGACGGCTGTGTGGTCCTATGGTGTTTATACTTGCGTACTATTGTTTGTACAGATGAACCTGGTACCTTCAGGCGCTTGGAAATTGCTCCCAAGGATGAACCAAACTTGTGGAGGTCTACAATTATTTTTCGGAGGTCTTGGCTGATTTCTTTTGATTTTCCCATGATGTCAAGCAAAGAGGCACTGAGTTTGAAGGTAGGCCTTGAAATACATCCACAGGTACACCTCCAATATCAGAAACTTCTAAAGCCATGACATCATTTTCTGGAATTTTCCAAGCTGTTTAAAGGCACAGTCAACTAGGTGTATGTAAACTTCTGACCCACTGGAATTGTGATATGGTGAATTATAAGTGAAATAATCTGTCTGTAAACAATTGTTGGAAGAATTACTTGTGTCATGCACAAAGTAGATGTCCTAACCGACTTGCCAAAATGATAGTTTGTTAAAAAGAAATTTGTGGAGTGGTTGAAGAAATTAGTTTTAATGACTCCAACCTAAGTGTATAAAAACTTCTGACTTCAACTGTATATACACTACCATTCAAAAGTTTGGGGTCACTTAGAAATGTCCTCGTTTTTCCATGAAAACATACACGAAATGAGTTTGAATTGGAAATATAGCAAAATGCATAGGAAATGTAGTCATTGACAACGTTAGAAATAATGATTTCTAATTGAAATAATAATTGTGTCCTTCAAACTTTCCTTTCGTCAAAGAATCCTCCATTTGCAGCAATTACAGCCTTGCAGACCTTTGGCATTCTAGTTGTCAATTTGTTGAGGTAATCTGAAGAGATTTCACCCCATGCTTCCTGAAGCACCTCCCACAAGTTGGATTGGCTTGATGGGCACTTCTTACGTACCATACGGTCAAGCTGCTCCCACAACAGTTCAATAGGGTTGAGATCCGGTGACTGTGTTGGCCACTCCATTATAGACAGAATACCAGCTGACTGCTTCTTCCCTAAATAGTTATTGCATAGTTTGGAGCTGTGCTTTGGGTCATTGTCCTGTTGTAGGAGGAAATTGGCTCCAATCAAGCGCCGTCCACAAGGTATGGCATGGCGTTGCAAAATGGAGTGATAACCTTCCATCTTCAAGATCCCTTTTACCCTGTACAAATCTCCCACTTTACCACCACCAAAGCACCCCCAGACCATCACATTGCCTCCACCATGCTTGACAGATGGCATCAAGCACACCTCCAGCATCTTTTCATTTGGTCTGCTTCTCACAAATGTTATTCTTTGTGATCCGAACACCTCAAACTTCGATTCGTGTCCATAACACTTGTTTCCAATCTTCCTCTGTCCAGTGTCTGTGTTATTTTGCCCATCTTAATCTTTTCTTTTTATTGGCCAGTCTGAGGTATGGCTTTTTTTTTGCAACTCTGCCTAGAAGGTCAGCATCCCGGAGTCGCCTCTTCACTGTTGACGTTGAGACTGGTGTTTTGTGGGTACTATTTAATGAAGCTGCCAGTTGAGGACCTGTGAGGCATCTGTTTCTCAAACTAGACAATAATGTATTTGTCCTCTTGCTCAGTTGTGCACCGGGGCCTCCCACTCCTCTTTCTATTCTGGTTAGAGCAAGTTTGCGCTGCTCTGTGAAGGGAGTAGTACACAGCGTTTTACGAGATCTTCAGTTTCTTGGCAATTTCTCACATGGAATAGCCTTCATTTCTCAGAACAAGAATAGACTGACTAGTTTCAGAAGAAAGTTATTTGTTTCTGGCCACGTTGAGCCTGTAATCGAACCCACAATTGCTGATGCTCCAGATACTCAACTAGTCTCAAGAAGGCCAGTTTTATTGCTTCTTTAATCAGCACAACAGTTTTCAGCTGTGCTAACATACAGTGGGGAAAAAAGTATTTAGTCAGCCACCAATTGTGCAAGTTCTCCCACTTAAAAAGATGAGAGAGGACTGTAATTTTCATCATAGCTACACGTCAACTATGACAGACAAATTGAGCAAAAGAAATCCAGAAAATCACATTGTAGGATTTTTAATGAAATTATTTGCAAATTATGGTGGAAAGTAAGTATTTGGTCACCTACAAACAAGCAAGATTTCTGGCTCTCACAGACCTGTAACTTCTTCTTTAAGAGGCTCCTCTGTCCTCCACTCGTTACCTGTATTAATGGCACCTGTTTGAACTTGTTATCAGTATAAAAGACACCTGTTCACAACCTCAAACAGTCACACTCCAAACTCCACTATGGCCAAGACCAAAGAGCTGTCAAAGGACACCAGAAACAAAATTGTAGACCTGCACCAGGCTGGGAAGACTGAATCTGCAATAGGTAAACAGCTTGGTTTGAAGAAATCAACTGTGGGAGCAATTATTAGGAAATGGAAGACATACAAGACCACTGATAATCTCCCCTCGATCTGGGGCTCCACGCAAGATCTCACCCCGTGGGGTCAAAATGATCACAAGAACGGTGAGCAAAAATCCCAGAACCACACGGGGGGACCTAGCGAATGACCTGCAGAGAGCTGGGACCAAAGTAACAAAGCCTACCATCAGTAACACACTACGCCGCCAGGGACTCAAATCCTGCAGTGCCAGACGTGTCCCCCTGCTTAAGCCAGTACATGTCCAGGCCCATCTGAAGTTTGCTAGAGTGCATTTGGATGATCCAGAAGAGGATTGGGAGAATGTCATATGGTCAGATGAAACCAAAATATAACTTTTTGGTAAAAACTCAACTCGTCGTGTTTGGAGGACAAAGAATGCGGAGTTGCATCCAAAGAACACCATACCTACTGTGAAGCATGGGGGTGGAAACATCATGCTTTGGGGCTGTTTTTCTGCAAAGGGACCAGGACGACTGATCTGTGTAAAGGAAAGAATGAATGGGGCCATGTATCGTGAGATTGTGAGTGAAAACCTCCTTCCATCAGCAAGGGCATTGAAGATGAAACGTGGCTGGGTCTTTCAGCATGACATTGATCCCAAACACACCGCCTGGGCAACGAAGGAGTGGCTTCGTAAGAAGCATTTCAAGGTCCTGGAGTGGCCTAGCCAGCCTCCAGATCTCAACCCCATAGAAAATCTTTGGAGGGAGTTGAAAGTCCGTGTTGCCCAGCGACAGCCCCAAAACATCACTGCTCTAGAGGAGATCTGCATGGAGGAATGGGCCAAAATACCAGCAACAGTGTGTGAAAACCTTGTGAAGACTTACAGAAAACGTTTGACCTGTGTCATTGCCAACAAAGGGTATATAACAAAGTATTGAGAAACTTTTGTTATTGACCAAATACTTATTTTCCACCATAATTTGCAAATAAATTCATAAAAAATCCTACAATGTGATTTTCTGGATTTATTTTTCTCATTTTGTCTGTCATAGTTGACGTGTACTTATGATGAAAATTACAGGCCTCTCTCATCTTTTTAAGTGGGAGAACTTGCACAATTGGTGGCTGACTAAATACTTTTTTCCCCCACTGTATTCCATTACAAATCAGCCTTTTCCAGCTACAATAGCCATTTACAACATTAACAATGTCTACACTTTATTTCTGATCAATTTAATGTTATTTTAATGGACAAAAAAATTGCTTTTCTTTCGAAAACAAGGACATTTCTAAGTGACCCCAAACATTTGAACGGTAGTGTATATAATATTTGTTCATACATTTTCGGATGGAAAAACGCTTTCAGTGTAAACTTAAACGACTACAACCAGATATAAAGTATGTAGAAAAGATAATGGACCTAAATATTTTTTTGGGGTATAATCTTTGAACTAAAAACCACAAAAATAAAAGCTAGACAGTCAGGGAGAATTGAAAATTTAAAAAACAATTAATTTAGCAGTATATATTTTGTTATTTTGTTTGGGCAAAAGAACACAGCATTAGCCATGGCAAAATGCATAGAATTGCAGGAAATCTACTTTAAAACTATCCCCCAAAAATAACAGCTGCATGGAAAATGTGTAGAATAGCAGGAAATTGGTTTAATAATTTCAATAATTTCTCTACACCGCCAAGATTGGGGCCTCAAGTTTTATTTATTTAACTGCACTGACAGGCCAACTGCGTCCCTGGCACGCCCCCTACCACCCCCACCACCTAAGCCCCATTTAAATTCAGTGGAGGCTGCTGAGGGGAGGACGGCTTATAATAATGGCTGGAATGGAGTACATGGAAACCACACGTTTGATACCATTCCATTTATTCCGTTCCATCCATTACTATGAGCCGTCCTCCCTTCAGCAGCCTCCACTGCCGTGGACATATGTCATACACTCTCAAAATCATTGCATTCATAACTCAATGTGCTCAATGTTAAGCAATGGAATCGTTTAGTGTTTGACTGATCAAATGTACAGCTTACAGTTGGACTGGGAGTAGTAAGCTCAGCTGACCTTTGCGTACGCAGAAGGAGATGTTCTTGGTGGCTACCATCCTCTTCTTCTTGAGAGAGATGCCTTCCCGTTGACATTTATACTGCTTCCTCAAGTTACTCACCACCACTACTGGTTTCTGGGGGGGTGCACACAAGATAGATTATTAGATGACCTGATGACAGTTAATAGATATTCTGAGGAAACCGTCAAAACATGGCAAATCCCCTTTCAAAGATGGGACCCGTCTTCCACAGAGATCAAGGTGTGAATACAAAAAGCACTTAACACACACACCTCGTGATCATCACACACACACACACCTCCTCACAGCACTGGCAGGTGAGGGCCTCCTTCACCCGAGCCTTTTCCATCTGAACATCCTCATCCTCGTTGATCCCCTCCTCCGGGTTACGCTCCACTTTAGCCTTAGTCTTGGAAGAGATCCTTCAGGGGAAAGACAATGGTAATATTCAGTTTCATAGTCTCATGTTACCATACTTCCAAGTCTCATTCAACACAAGGAAGCCTGGAATAGAGGCTAGGTGGCGTATTATGATGACTTAAAGGTCCAATGCAGCCGTTGTTATCTCAAAATCAAATCATCAAGTACCATACTGTGATTGTTTTAAATTGAAATGGTCAGAAAGAAACAACAATAGCTTATTTTTAGTTTTTTTGGACAAAGTTTTAACTTCCTTTGTCATTTTTTTGTTGGGGGGTTACAGGTACAATATTCATGTACATTTACACACTTTTAGTTTATACTCATGTACCGTAAGCTGCCACTCCCAAAAAAATTATGAATGATCATATTGACCACACATGATTTCGTAATAATAAAATTGGTATGTAAAGAAAAGACAAACAAAAAGAGGGGGCCTACAGAATGCCACAGATGTCTCAAGTTTTGAGGGAGCGTGCGATTGGCATGCTGACTGCAAGACTGTCCACCAGAGCTGTTGCCAGAGAATTTAGTGTTAATTTCTTTAGCGTAAGCCCCCTCCAACGTCATTTTAGAGAATTTGGCAGTACGTCCAACACCGCAGACCACGTGTAAGCACGCCAGCCCAGGACCTCCACATCCGGCTTCTTTACCTGCGGGATCGTCTGAGACCAGCCACCCGGACAGCTGATGAAACTGTGGGTTTGCACAATCAAATAATTTCTGCACAAACTGTCAGAAACCATCTCAGGGTAGCTCATCTGCGTCAAGAGTATGTGAGCGGAGCAGAGCTGGAGCAAAGCGTGCCCAATTTGACTGGAGCGTGGAGCGAGATTCCCAAAGTCTGGAGCTCCACATTTCGCTCCAGTAGCGCTCACTTCACGAGCTCAGGGCATACCCGCCCCAGCATACATTTGTAGTCTACTTATGTGCTGCTATAACCCCTTGCTTTAGCTACTGTCATGGAGTTCGCTAAATATTTTCATAAAGAAACTGATAAAACACACAGGTGCTAAATCAAGGTGACTTACAAAGATGAGGACCAAGAGGGAGTGCCATGATGTAGTGTCCACAACTAAAGAATAATTGTGGAATCTGAAAAGACACGTATCCCAAAAGCATGCTACATGCACATGCTAAACGAAAGGAACGAGGTGGGTAGATAACGAAGTGTGTCATTGTAGCAAAGTATTTATAAACTAAAATCCAATCTCTTAAACGTTTAGATCATTTTCATTCTATTATCTATACAATCGTCCATAATTGATTTTGGCCCAATAGGCCTGGCGTATTCCCACGTTCAAGGAGCTTTCCGTTTTGATTGGGTTATTTTGCCTAAAAACCTTTAGGCCTACCTACAGAAAAATAAAACAACAACTCTGCATCTCTGCCCAGCCTGGCAAGAGTGGCCAAAAGGGTGTTTAGCATCCCCAGTGGCTCTGCAAGTGTGGAGAGGATATTCTCCGCTGCTGACCGGCTCTCCAGGCACCATCGCATGAGCCTGAAGCCACAAACTGGTTTCTAAGAATGAATTCAAAGGTACGAATAAGTCATTTTTAATTTAATGTGTATTTATTCTAAGTAAGTCACAGCCTATATGTTTAAGTTATAGACTATAATGATTTAATACAACGAAATGTTGTTTAAATGCTGAGGGTTATATGTCCCTACCAGCCTATTGTGTTGCACCCGCAAATGCTTCAAATGCTTAGTTTGCTTCAAATTGGTAGGTCCAGGTAGTCACAAAAATAGATGAGTGTTGGTTAAATTGTGATTTTAATAAATGGAGCGAATTTAGAGAGGCAGTTTTCTTTCCTGTGAGCGCGGAGCAGTAGGAAAGGACATGGAGCGAGATTTCCAACCGCTCAACTCTGCTCACAAGCTCTGATCTGCGTGCTCGTTGTCCTCACCAGGGTGTTGACCTGACTGCAGTTCGGCGTCATAACCGACTTCAGTGGGCAAATGCTCACCTTCGATGCCACTGGCACACTGGAGAAGATTGCTCTTCACGGATGAATACCGATTTGAACTGTACCGGGCAGATGGCAGACGCCATGGCATCATGAGGGCGAGCGGTTTTCTAATATCAACGCACGCCCCTACCTTTTTTTTAACGGTATCTGTGACCAACAGATGCATATTTGTATTCCCAGTGATGTGAAATCCATAGATTAGGGCCTAAGTAATTTATTTCAATTGATTGATTTCCTTATATCAACTGTTGCATGTTGCGTTTATATTTTTGTTCAGTATATATATATATATTTTTTTTATATGTATATATTGGGCTTTATAGATTGTTTATATGTACAGTGTCTTCAGAAAGTATTCAAATCCCTTGACTTTTTCCAAATCTTATTGTGTTACAGCCTGAATTTAAAATGGATTAAATTGAGATTTTTGTCACTGGCCTACACACAATAACCCATAATGTCAAAGTGGAATGTTTTTCTAAAGTTTTACAAATTAATTCAAAATGAAAAGCTGAAATGTCTTCAGTCAATAAGTACTCAACCCCTTTGTTACGGCAAGCCTAAATAAGTTCAGGTGTAAACATTTGCTTAACAAGTCACATAATAAATTGCATAGACACTCTGTGTGCACTAGAAAATACTAGACGAACACCTGGTTCAGTCTGCTTTCCACCAGACACTGCGAGATTAATTCACCTTTCAGCAGGGCAATAACCTAAATCACAAGGCCAAATCTACACTGGAGTTTCTTACCATGAAGACAGTAAATGTTCCTGAGTGGCCGAGTTACAGTTTTGACTTAAATCTACTTGAAGATCTATGGCAAGACCTGAAAATGGTTGTGTAGCAATGATCAACAACCAATTTGACAGAGCTTGAAGAATTTTGAAAAGAATAATTGGCAAATGTCGCACAATCCAGGTGTGGAAATCTCTTAGAGACTTACCCAGGAAGACTCACAGCTGTAACTGCTGCCAAAGGTGATTCTACAAAGTATTGACCCAGGGGTGTGAATACTTATATAAATTACATAATTCTGTATTTCATTTTCAATAAATTAGCAAACATTTCTGAAAACATGTTTTCACTTTGTCATTATGGGGTATTGTGTGTAGATGGGTGATAAAAAAATAATTGTAATCCATTTTGATTTCAGGCTGCAACACAACAAAATGTGGAATAAGTCAAGGGGTATGAATACTTTCTGAAGGCACTGTATGAGTTGGGCTTTAGCTGAGATTATTCTTTACAGAGTCAAGTATATTTGTCCAGGCCTCAATCGTTCCTTGACTAGCACCATTCAGTCTCACTGTCGATAATTCTTATGCTATAACTTCTAAAAGTAACTGTATCCACTGGCGAATTGGGAGAGAGTGGGGTGATTGCCAACATATTTTTTGTAGCTGCCTGCCAGTAGTAATCATCTCTGATTGATTGACCCATCAGAGTCTAAGCCCTGTCTAAGTCGGGGGAGGGGGGTTCTACTAAGCTACAGTTGAAGTCGGAAGTTTACATACACCTTAGCCAAATACATTTAAATTCAGTTTTTCACAATTCCTGACATTTAATCCTAGTAAAAAATCACTGTCTTAGGTCAGTTAGGATCACCACTTTATTTAAAGAATGTGAAATGTCAGAATAATAGTAGAGAGAATGATTTATTTTAGCTTTTATTTATTTCATCACATTCCCAGTGGGTCAGAAGTTTACATACACTCAATTAGTATTTGGTAGCATTGCTTTTAAATTGTTTAACTTGGGTCAAACGTTTCGGGTAGCCTTCCACAAGCTTCCCACGATATGTTGGGTGAATTCTGGCCCATTCCTCCTGACAGAGCTGGTGTAACTGAGTCAGGTTTGTAGGCCGCCTTGCTCGCACACGCCTTTTCAGTTCTGCCCACAAATGTTCTATAGGATTGAGATAAGGGCTTTGTGATGGCCACTCCAATACCTTGACTTTGTTGTCCTTAAGCCATTTTGCCACAACTTTGGAAGTATGCCTGGGGTCATTGTCCATTTGGAAGACCCATTTGCGACCAAGCTTTAACTTCCTGACTGATGTTTTGAGAAGTTGCTTCAATATATCCACATAATTTTCCTTCCTCATGATGCCATCTATTTTGTGAAGTGCACCAGTCTCTCCTGCAGCAAAGCACCCCCACAGCATGATGCTGCCACCCCGTGCTTCACAGCCCCTCCTTTTTCCTCCAAACATAACGATGGTCATTATGGCCAAACAGTTCTATTTTTGTTTCATCAGACCAGAGGACATTTCTCCAAAAAGTACGATCTTTGTCCCCATGTGCAGTTGCAAACCGTAGTCTGACTTTTTTATGGCGGTTTTGGAGCAGTGGCTTCTTCCTTGCTGAGCGGC
This sequence comes from Coregonus clupeaformis, assembly GCF_020615455.1. Lineage (NCBI taxonomy): Eukaryota > Metazoa > Chordata > Actinopteri > Salmoniformes > Salmonidae > Coregonus > Coregonus clupeaformis. The sequence continues at coordinate 85,377,167 of NC_059192.1, forward strand.
CTTTCAGGTTATGTCGATATAGGACTCGTTTTACTGTGGATATAGATACTTTTGTACCTGTTTCCTCCAGCATCTTCACAAGGTCCTTTGCTGTTGTTCTGGGATTGATTTGCACTTTTCGCACCAAAGTACGTTCATCTCTAGGAGACAGAACGCGTTTCCTTCTTGAGCGATATGACGGCTGCATGGTCCCATGGTGTTTATACATGCGTACTATTGTTTGTACAGATGAACGTGGTACCTTCAGGCATTTGGTAATTGCTCCCAAGGATGAACAAGACTTGTGGAGGTCAACAATCTTTTTTCTGAGGTCTTGGCTGATTTCTTTTGATTTTCCCATGATGTCAAGCAAAGTGGCACTGAGTTTGAAGGTAGGCCTTGAAATACATCCACAGGTACACCTCCAATTGACTAAAATGATGTCAATTAGATGCCTATCAGAAGCTTTTAAAGCCATGACATCATTTTCTGGAATTTTCCAAGCTGTTTAAAGGCACAGTTAACTTAGTGTATGTAAACTTCTTACCCACTGGAATTGTGATACAGTGAATTATAAGTGAAATAATCTGTCTGTAAACAATTGTTGGAAAAATCTCTTGTGTCATACACAAAGTACATGTCCTAACCGACTTGCCAAAACTATAGTTTGTTAACAAGAAATTTGTGGAGTGGTTGAAAAACAGTTTTAATGACTCCAACCTAAGTGTATGTAAACTTCCGACTTCAACTGTATATGCAATTGTTTTAAGGTCACACCAAGGATCATTTAGCTATTTGATTTTGAATTTGAAGACCCCTTGAAGTATTAAAAAAAATATAGAAAAACATTATTTGATTAAAAACTATTTTTGGCCTTACTGCTATTAGCCCATACAAATGCATTGAATAACAGATTCTCTACATGGAACAACAGATAGTCCCCAAAAAATATTAAAAGGAAGTTTGTTCTGAAGTGTCTCTCCTATATCTGAGAGATATATGAAAGATCAGGAAACATTTATTATTATAATGTATTTAACCCCTTATTTTTTGGCATTAAACAGTCTCCATATATACTTCCATTCATTTTTTCAACCGGTACCAGGGGACCTTCAGACGAGTCTTGTAAGGCCTGTGGGGGTCCTAGTGTACTCCAACACAGTGTCGGTGTTGGTCAAAGGTCCATTTGATACTCGTGGTGGCAGAGGAGCTTTCGACATTGTGTCTGAGAGACAGTTATTATGTATTTGTCTCTCTCTCTGTAATTCAAATGATCTCTCCCTTGCACTCTCCCTTTCTTTCTCTCTTCCTCTTTCTTCTCCCCCCTCTCCCTCTGTCTGGTATTGTTCCTGGTCTTCCTAGCTGCTGTGCTGGTGTTGTCTTTGGCTACGGGGAACATCCAGATCCACGCTCCAGAACGCCAGTTTGTCCCTATCTACCTGCTGAGACCGAACCAGGCCCCCCGGAAATACACCACCAGTCTACTGGTCCAGAACTCATCAGGTACGTCAGCCAATCAGTCAGGAAATACACCACCAGTCTACTGGTCCAGTTACATTGTTTTTCAATTTTGCGCCAAATAGAAACTGTGTGAGCAATAATAGGACCAAAGCGTAGTTGACATTGTTTATGGGATAAATCAGTGAAGACCACCTCTTCCAGGGCAATAGGAGACACCATATTACGCTGTTTAAGGGATATATCAGTGAAGGCCACCTCTTCCAGGGCAATAGGAGACACCATATTACGTTGTTTAAGGGATATCTCAGTGAAGACCACCTCTTCCAGGGCAATAGGAGACACCATATTACGTTGTTTAAGGGATAAATCAGTGAAGACCACCTCTTCCAGGGCAATAGGAGACACCATATTACATTGTTTAAGGGATATATCAGTGAAGACCACCTCTTCCAGGGCAATAGGAGACACCATGTTACATTGTTTAAGGGATATATCAGTGAAGACCACCTCTTCCAGGGGGAATGCTTGCAAGCCGAAGAACACCATCGCAACCGTGAAGCACCGGGGTGGCAGCATCATGCTGTGGGGGTGCTTTGCTGCAGGAGGGACAGGTGCACTTTACAAAATAGATGGCATCATGAGGAAGGAAAATTATGTGGATATATTGAAGCAACATCTCATGACATCAGTCAGGAAGTTAAAGCTTGGTCGCAAATGGGTCTTCCAAATGGACAATGACCCCAAGCATACTTCCAAAGTTGTGGCAAAATGGCTTAAGGACAACAAAGTCAAAGTATTGGAGTGGCCATCACAAAGCCCTGACCTCAATCCTATAGAACATTTGTGGGCAGAACTGAAAAAGCGTGTGCGAGCAAGAAGGCTTACAAACCTGACTCAGTTACACCAGCTCTGTCAGGAGGAATGGGCCAAAATTCACCCAACTTATTGTGGGAAGCTTGTGGAAGGCTACCCGAAACGTTTGACCCAAGTTAAACAATTTAAAGGCAATGCTACCAAATACTAATTGGGTGTATGTAAACTTCTGACCCACTGGGAATGTGATGAAATAAATAAAAGCTGAAATAAATCATTCTCTCTATTATTCTGACATTTCACATTCTTAAAATAAAGTGGTGATCCTAACTGACCTAAGACAGGGATTTCTTACTAGGATTAAATGTCAGGAATTGTGAAAAACTGAGTTTAAATGTATTTGGCTAAGGTGTATGTAAACTTCCGACTTCAACTGTAGATAAAGTAAGATATCATCGGCGTATAATGAGATGACGTGATCCGTAGAATTGAGAGATATTGGTGTAATTTCTTTCAATTGTCGAACTGAGGGCCAGGGGCTCCATATACAATAAAAATAGCTGAGGTGAGATGGGATCACCTTGCCTGCTACTTCTAGTTATTCTGAACAGAACAGAGCAGGTATTGCCTGTTATTACTATGGCTGAGGGATTGGCATATAGAATTTTTATCATATTTTCCAAAATGTGGTCCTCTGTAGCTCAGCTGGTAGAGCACGGCGCTTGTAACGCTAAGGTAGTGGGTTCGATCCCCGGGACCACCCATACACAAAAAAATTAAAATTATAATAATAATAATAATAAAAAATGTATGCAGCATGACTGTAAGTCACTTTGGATAAAAGCGTCTGCTAAATGGCATATTAATAATATTAATAATAATTAATAATAATTAATAATATTAATAAAACTGACCAAAGATAGGACGATTCTAATCTATCAAAAGCTTTACATTTACATTTACATTTTAGTCATTTAGCAGACGCTCTTATCCAGAGCGACTTACAGTTAGTGAATACATCTTTTTTTTTTTTTATACTGGCCCCCCGTGGGAATCGAACCCACAACCCTGGCGTTGCAAACGCCATGCTCTATCAACTGAGCTACATCCCTGCCGGCCATTCCCTCCCCTACCCTGGACGACGCTGGGCCAATTGTGCGCCGCCCATGAGTCTCCCGGTCGCGGCCGGCTGCGACAGAGCCTGGATTCGAACCAGGATCTCTAGTGGCACAGTTAGCACTGAGATGCAGTGCCTTAGACCACTGCGCCACTCAGGAGTACTGAGATAGAACTGCCCAAGGAACTGCCCAAGGAGCTTTGGTTTCTGAGGATACTGTATGTAATAAGATACTGTGTGTAATAGATGACGGAGGTTATCTGAGGATGTACCAATTTGGGTAAGTAAGTTTCGAGAGGGGATGACAGAATTTTAGAAAATAGTTTAATATCTGTTTTTATCAAAGATAGGGGGTGATAGTGAGAGCACTGGGTGGTGTCCTTTTCTTTTTTTAATAAAAGCAAAATTAGTGCTGTATTTATATCCCTTCCAAATTAACCTTTGTGAACGGCTGTGTTAATCATTTCAGCCAGTTTGTACAAATGGTTCTCTATTCTACTGTATGTGAGTCCTTTTTTTGACTGCACTGGGCCTTTAACTATGACTTTAGTTGTGTGATATTTTTTATCAACATTCTCTCCCTATTCATTGACCCTCTGAGTAGCCCTGCCCCCCCTCTTCTCTCCTCCCTTACCTGCAGAACTGGTCATTCTTCATGGTCCTCCCTCCGTAGCGGATCTCCAACCAGCGCAGCATGAACAGCAGCAGGATGCACTGCAGATAGGGCTGGAGAGAAACAATGTGTGTGATGTGCTGTATGTCTGTCTACGAAAATATTGATATGCTAGCATGCTGTATGAAACAGAAATTATTTCCTAACGGATACAAAGTAATCAACAACAACAACCCCAATCCATGTTACACCCCAACATCTCTGTACTCTGACTCCTATTCCTACTATAATGTCCAGGGCATTTCCTGCTACTTACAGATAGGACGGCAATGAGCAGGTTCTTCCAGAGGAAGTCCTCTTCATAGAGGGAGGGCAGAAAGGTGGCCTTGGTGATAGAGTTAAGGCAGCCCATTAAGGGGTAGAGAGGGTTGAAGAAACATAGTGTATTGTGGAGGATCCTTGTCAGCCCAGGGTTGTCGTTCACAAATGACAGCTGGACGATGGAGGCAGACACCACACACACCTAGTATGCAACAGACCGACACACACACATACACACACACACACACACACACACACACAAAAGAACCGTAAAAAGTAATATAGCTGCTCCCACATTGACACAAATCATGAATCTACTTTCCCTTATGTTTTTTTTCACTATAGAGGAAACTTCATAATAAAGACTACTCACTGGGTTTTAATAACATTGTAAGAATGTTGTGTGAATGTTGTAATAATGTTGTGTGAACGTTGTAAGACTTGTGTGAATATTGTGATAATGTGTGAACATTGTAAAAACGTAAGAATGTTGCGTGAACGTTGTGTGAACATTGTAAGAACATTGTAATAATGTTGTGTGAATGTTGTATAAATGTTGTGTGACAGGGAGGGAAGGTTGTTGTTCTCACCATCATGGAGACCACAGAGAAGAAGTCTCTGTTACTCTGGACGCGTGTGAACATGAAAGACACCACATAGGCGAACAGGATCATAGCTGGACCAAAACCTATCAGACACAGGATCTATAGAAAAGGGGATGGAGAGAAAGAGTCAGTCTGAGGGAGTGTATGTGTGTATTGTTTCTGTGTCTATGTGACTGATCATGGAAGTGTGCGTGTCTAACTGACTGACCACTGCGGTGACGTTGCTGGAGGTGAGCAGGTTGGCAGTATGGAAGGAGAAGAGGATGCTGGTCATGGTGGTCAGTATGAGGTAGTAGAAGGGGATGTCCACCGCAGCCTGACCACACCAGTACGCAGACGGGACCAGGCCAGAGATACGCAGCGTTGAACGGCACTTTATCTAGGACGGAGAAGAGAAAGGAAAAATCTATAAAATCAAACAGTCAATCAATTAATATGGAAAGCATATTCAATTAATGCTTTTGAATGTACAGTAGATCACAAAAGGAGTGCCTGTTTTGTTGTATTGTAGGCTTTCAGTTTCACCGCTATTTTTGTTCAATCAATCACCAATGAGGTCATTTCTGAATCGGGAAAAAACTGAAAGCTCCAGACATTCCTGCATTCGAGCAGTGCCAGACAGTATTCATGGAGTCTGCTATTCCGTGAATCGACTGCTTAGTGCTAACCTCTCTGTCTCGGGTGTGGTCCATGGCGAAGTAGGCAGGCATGCCCGCAGCTAGCATTCCCAGTATGATAGCCTCGATGTAGACCAGAGCATAGGACGTGGCGTCGGGAATTTGCTGAGGAGAAGAACAGAGGGAATGTCAAATTCTTGTAGCATGATGCTCACTCTTTCAGATACCGTTTGTTAATTCGATAGAAAGATTCGATAGATACAGGGATAAAGATACTTTATTGCTTGTGTATGTCTGTAACAAGTTTTAGATATAATTTTACTTCATTTTTCAAGACTATTGCAACTGAACCATCACGGTGTTATTTCCATAATTCATCTCATTGGACTTGACTTACATAGTCGAAGGGCTTGGTCCAGGTGTTGATGTGTTGTGTGCCGTTGAGGCCTCGTAGGATGGCGTTACTGAGGACGTTGACTGTCATGGGCAAAGAGTGGACGGTAGTACTGTTGAACGCTACACTGTATCTAAAACCCTGCATACCAGAGAAAGGAAAAAGTGTCTGTTGTCAATGGTTGTCTGTACGTGTGAGTGTGTGTGGGTGTACTTGCGCAAAGCTATGCTTAACAGAAACCCTATAACCAGACAGAAGAAGAGTCAATCAAGGACTGGGCATTTAAAGTGGCATCAGTGGCCTCTCTATGACTGTGTTTACACAGTCAGCCTTCTGATCTTATGCCCCAATTATTGGCAAAAGAGCTGATTTGATTGGGGGGGGAATCAGAATTGTGCTGCCTGTGTAAAAACATCCTATGTGGCCCTGCACCATAGGCAGACAGCCAGGGTAAACGAGAACCACTCTACTGAAGCACACTACTATCAATTAGGGCACTTGTTGCATAACTAGCCTCAGCCTAAGAGCACTCCATATAGCACTCAATTTAGAACCATTCTCATCATGCATATAACCAGAGGGTAAACCTCTGCTCCGCCCACAGAGAGAGAGAGAGAGAGAGAGAGAGAGAGAATGTCGCCCTTCTCCTGTATAAGAGGGGTTATTATTTTTCACCTTGTTGGATCCGGTGACGTTGATGGCTGCGCTGTGAGGAGCACAGGACATGTAGTCTGTGTTCTTCATCATCTCTACCTTGATGTCCTGAGATTCCAGGTTATGGATGAAGTCGGAGATATCTGAGCCTGCACAGAGAAACAGACCACAGAAGGTCACAGAAGTAGTTCTGTGTGTTTCTAACGAGTGTTTCTACTCTTGTATTCAGCCATTCATATTCTGTGAACAAATGCTGCTAGGAACTCTACTGCTTGGGAAGAGATAGATAGAGAACATACAGTATTTCAGAGCTGTAGTGATGGGAGGAGAACACAGTATTCAAGAGTATCAGTTCACAGTATAGAAGAGAGTATGGACTAACCTGATGAGTTCTGGACCAGTAGACTGGTGGTGTATTTCCTGACTGATTGGCTGACGTACCTGATGAGTTCTGGACCAGTAGACTGGTTGTGTATTTCCTGACTGATTGGCTGACGTACCTGATGAGTTCTGGACCAGTAGACTGGTGGTGTATTTCCTGACTGATTGGCTGACGTACCTGATGAGTTCTGGACCAGTAGACTGGTGGTGTATTTCCGGGGGGCCTGGTTCGGTCTCAGCAGGTAGATAGGGACAAACTGGCGTTCTGGAGCGTGGATCTGGATGTTCCCCGTAGCCAGAGACAACACTAGCACAGCAGCTAGGAAGACCAGGAACAATGCCAGACTGAGAGGGGGAGGGGGAGAGAGCGAGAGCGAGAGAGAGAGAGAGAGAGAGAGAGAGAGAGAGAGAGAGAGAGAGAGAGAGAGAGAGAGAGAGAGAGAGAGAGAGAGAGAGAGAGAGAGAGAGAGAGAGAGAGAGAGAGAGAGAGAGAGAGAGAGAGAGAGAGAGAGAGAGAGAGAGAAATACATAGAGTAACTGTCTCTCAGACACTATGTGGAAAGCTCCTCTGCCACCACAAGTATCAAATTAACCTTTGGCCCACACCGACACTGTGTTGGAGTTCACACCCAGACCAGAACAGTTCCCTGTCCTTCTCATCCCAGACTAACCCGTGTGTAGCCAAAGGCCTTCCTCTCTCTCTACATGTTGAGCATATGGGGAGAGAACTGCTTAACTCCCTATTACCTTGCCTATAGCCTTAGTACAACAACACAGTGTATAAGGTCAATAACGTCATTATAGGTTAGGTAATAGAGAGGTAAGCAGTTCCCTCCCCAGACTCACGTGTAGACAAAGGCCTTCCTCTCTCTCTGCATGTTGAGCATGTGTAGCCAGGCCACGGTGCTGAACTGCTGCCTCCAAAGAGCATGGCCCTGGACCGCCTCTGGCTTGCTGTCAGAGAAGGTCAGTAGTCTTTGGTCAGTGTCGTCCAGAGAGGATGCATCACCATCATCCTCAACCTGCTCCTGGTTGAACACACTGTAGTCTGGAGACGGGAGGGGTGAGAGAGAGGAATATGTTATTAGGCTACTCAACAGGGTCGTACTTTTACGGCACACTGTAGAAAAAGTTTTTGAACAGAAAATGAAAAATACAATTTCTAATTGGACAAGTTCTGGTAGTCATCTCCCTGTTTCAGTCAGTTTTCTTCCGTTCTGTGCCTAATGAATACGACCCAGGTATCATAGTTGTAAGTAGATTGTATCTACTTAATGTAAATATACTTCAGAGATGACATGCTGCTCTAACCCATGTAGACAAAAAGGCTTAGTACCACCCTTACGGAAAAACCACATGAATTTCACGTGATCACATGTGAAGTTAATGTGATAACATGTGACAACATGTGAAGCAAACGTGACAACATGTGAGAACATGATCTCGTGAAATAAATGTGACAACATTGGGATGCAAAATGTAAACATGTGAGAACATGAAATTACGAGACAACATTTGAGCACATGTGAAAGCTGAGATGTCCAATTTAGAATACTACTTTAAAAGGAATAGTTCCAATTCATCCCAAAGGTGTTTGATGGGGTTGAGGACAGGGCTCTGTGCAGGCCAGTCAAGTTCTTCCACACCGATCTCGACAAACCATTTCTGTATGGACCTCGGGGGCATTGTCATGCTGAAACATGCATCCCAAAACGGTTGCCACTTGCTGATTGGCAGCATACTGTAGCAGCAGCAGCCTATCAGAAGATTGTAGGAGTGGCTTATTCGAAGTGTGGCTTTCAGCTAGCTCTTTTTGGTCTCTCATGAGAGGGAATGTCATCCGAGTTAATGTGCTCTGTTATATTCTGTTCATAAACATTAAGCTTTTTCTCCAGCCTTGTCAAAGGCTGACATAAGTGCATGTGATACCAAAGAGCCATATGATATTTCATTCATAGCTAGTCACCATCTTATTATAATACTCACTTACCTATCAGCTACAGTAAGTTGTGAATTTTACAATAACCCACTTGCAACTAGTTGATAGTAAGTTATTGAAAACTAAACATGAACTTCCTGTGAACCAGCTGCCATTAAGCTTTTGGAAGAAGTACATTAACCTCTTAACAGTGCAGCTCTTGAATGTCACAAGTTCTTATAAAGATTGCAGAACTGACAGTGTCAAAAGAGGTGCTCAACCTTCATCAACATAACAATAAAACCACTTATACTGGTACAACATTTCCAATGAAGGATGGCACAAATACAACATATTTTAGACCATGCCCCCAAAAATGCTAATGCCCCCCGCCAGCACATTGCCCCGACCTACATTTCAAAGTGCAGTAATGATTGTACCCAATCCTGCGTTCGTAATCAAGTGGGAAGTGGGAATTACTAGTGGGAAATGCATCTATCATCCCGGAGTTCTGACTTCTCCCACATGCTGACCTCTGACATCACCTACTAAGGAAATTACCTCAATAACAGCTTTTCCGGCAATTAAATGTAACAAAACATTATTTATAAAAAGCTATCTATTAATATGTTTTTTTTTACTCTATAATTTCTTTACAAGCATAATAGCTGTACTTTTAGTTTATGGTTGACACAGCTTGTTGGCCATTAGCCAATTGGCATTTCTCAACAAGTTCAAAGCACATGAATGCATCCAACTGGTATTTACGACTTCACAACTGGTAAATTCCCACCTCCCACATGGTTATGAACGCAGCATTATATTTAATATATTGGGTAGAAAAATGTCCCGATATACTAGATTATCTACATGTACCCTAAAAAGGTACCGACCAGTACCATGTGAGTTCCTATGTGTACCTCTGAAGGTTCCTTATGTGTACCTTTGACCTTTTAGTACACCAAGGAACAACACTGTACCGTAACCGTTCTCTTATATTTGAGAGTGTGTGGATATACACTCGCCGGCCAGTTGATTAGGTACACCCATCTAGTACCGGGTCGGACCCCCTTTGCGTCCAGAACAACAAGGTGTTGGAAACGTTCCAAGGAGATTTTGGTCTATGATGACACGATGGCATCACGCAGTTGCTGCAGATTGGATGGTGGTACATTCATAATGCGAACAGCCCATTCCATCTCATTCCAAAGATGCTCTATTGGTTCCAGGTCTGGGGACTGCGCAGGCCATTCGAGTAAACTGAACTCACTGTCATGTTCCAGGTGATGTTTTTCCACTCCTCAATTGTCCAGTGTTGGTGATCACATGCCCACTGGAGCCACTTCTTCTTGTTTTAGCTGATCCTCTACTGCAATAGCCCATCCGTAACAAGGATCGACGAGTTGTGCTTTCCGAGATGCTGCACACCACTGTTGTACTGCGCCGTTATTTGTCTGTTTGTGGCCCGCCTGTTAGATTGCACGATTCTTGCCATTCTCCTTCGACCTCTTTCATCAACGAGCTGTTTTCACCCACAGGACTGCTGCTGACTGGATGTTTTTTGGTTTGTCGCACCATTCTCGGTAAACCCTAGCAGGGCCTAAAATTAACACCAGCCACCTGCCAAATGCGGGTAGATTTTGGCACTGGCGTGTAAGATGTTTATTTCACCAGCCACGTTGGCGGGTGGTCAGGGCTCCACAGTGCAAGCATTTCACTTGCATTTTTCAGTAAAAATAGTAAAGTATGATCACATTTATAGTAAAATAAATGCTGCAGTAGCTGTTTTCAAAGTATTTCTGCCGTATTCTTTCATAGCTGGTAAAATAATCGCACAAAGTCAAAGAACTACGAATCCTAAATGGCCTATTCCACCTCACGCTGCAACACTGCCTGGCTGGGGGCTGTGCGCACGTAAAGAGTGGAGTGAAAGATTCATTTTTAGAAGCGCTGCACACAGGCATAAAAGTTGGTCTAATTTACTTAAAATTAAAGTCTACTGAAGTGAGACTTTGTCCTTGTGGTTCTTGGCTATTTATATTGTTTTGTTCACATGCTAGATTGTTTTTCTATGTTTGAGTTTCAACTGCTAGGGAAGAGAAGAGAATGCTTCTACTAGTCAGACTCAATCTCACAGGCACAAACATGACTCGAGTCGCGCTACCACGGTAACCTCCCGCCATCTTGAAGAACGGTCTTGCATTAATGGCCATGTACTCTTATAATCTCCACTCGGCACAGCCAGAAGAGGACTGGCCACCCCTCGGAGCCTGGTTCCTCTCTAGGTTTCTTCATAGGTTCCTGCCTTTCTAGGGAGTTTTTCCTAGCAACCGTGCTTCTACATCTGCATTGCTTGCTGTTTGGGGTTTTAGGATGTTTTTTTTTATAAGCACTTTGTGACATCTGCTGATGTAAAAAGGGCTTTATAAATACATTTGATTTGATTTAAAGGGGCAGGTGAATTTCTGTGTCTCATCTGTGATATTTTGGTTAAAAGACTTAATTAAACAATATACCACATTACTTCTTACTAGTAATACATTTATTGTTTTAGAAACATTACAAAGCATGCTCATCCGTTTTTGTGTGTTTTGTTGGTATAATTTGAATGCCCCAAAAATATTTTGGGTGGTAAAAAATCTGAGTGGCTGGTAGATTTTTAAATCTCCCTGCCACAGTGGCTGGTGCACCAAAAAGAAAATGTTATGCCCTGAACCCTAGACACTTTCGTACGTGAAAAGCCAGGAGGGTGGCCGTTTCTGAGATACTGGATCAGGCACGCCTGGCACCGACAATCATACCATGCTCAGTCGCTTAGGTTACTCATTTCGCCCATTCTAACGTTCAATCGAACAGTAACTGAATGCCTCGATGCCTGCTTTATATAACAAGCCAGGGCCACGTGATTCACTGTCTGTAGGAGTGATACATTTTCGTGAACGGGGTGGTGTACCTCATAAACTGTATGCTCTTGGTAACGAGGTGTTTTTGCCCACAGGACTGCTGCTGACTGGATGTTTTTTGTATGTCGCATCTTGTGGCACTCCAGACCAAAAGGTTGCAAGTTTAAATCCCGAGAGCATTTATGCACACTTCGGGCTAGATTCTATCAGATCTGCACCAGCTATGCGGGTGTCGGTAATCACGTGTTTGGCCACAGACCTGGTGGTGAAGCAGGAAATTCAGGTTGCTGGCATCCAAGAGGTTGTGAGTTCAAATCCTCGGTGTGGTTGCGTCCCAAGTGTGCTAACCAATGTTGAGGTCAATTCCATTCAAGTTCCAGTCAATTCAGAAAGTGAACCAAATACCAATTCCAAATTTTCCAGTATTGAAAATAACTGTAATTGGAATTTCTGTATACCTGATTACAGTTTGTTGTTTCACATTATAAACTGGGTGGTTCGAGCCCTGAATGCTGGTTGGCTGACAGCCGTGGTATATCAGACCATATACCACGGGTATGAAAAAACATGTATTTTTTCTGCTCTAGTTACATTGGTAACCAGTTTATAATAGCAATAAGGCACCTCAGGGGTTTGTGATATATGGCCAATATACCACGGCTAAGGGCTGTGTCCAGGCACTCTGTGTTGCGTCGTGCGTAACAACTGTCCTTAGCCGTTGTATATTGGTCAAATACCACACACCCTCGTGCCTTACTGCTTAAAATGTATGCACGCATGACTGTAAGTCGCTTTGGATAAAAGCGTCTGCTAAATGGATTATTATTATTATTATTATTAAGTATATTTACTGCAGAAATACAGTTCAGCTGTAGAAATACATTAAAAGTTGTTTGCACTATTTTCTGTCGATTAAGGCAGCCCTCCGCACTGTGGGTTAAATGCAGAAGACACATTTCAGTTGAATGCATTCCGTTGAACAACTGACTAGGTATCCCCCTTTCCCTTCCTTTCACTGCAACTCAGTAGCTGGTAACTTATTATAAAATGACAGGATAAAAAAAAAAAAAAGTTTGTGCCATAAGCACATCTAAACAAGTATCCTATTAGTTTAAATGCAATTGCAAGTGAAGCGTACCAAGTTAATTTGCAGGACGGATCAAAAAGTACCCAAGAGCATTGTGATTCACAGTAAATATAGCAAAACACTATTACTGTAGAAATGTACAGTAAAATGACAAATATCGACCTCAAAATTAACAGCAATGGCTAACAGTGTAGTTTCATGTTATCACATATTGAAGCACATTATTTCATATGTGGAAAGTCACATGATTTCACAAGACATGAAAACATCTGTTTTTGGAATACTTCACATTTGACATTTCACGTGAAATCATGTCAAAACGTGTTTTTGGAACACTTCACGTGATTTATTTTTTACTTCACATGATCACGTTTTCACATGTGGAATTGCATTTGTTATCGCTGTTCAGCTAAAGTATGACCCAACCTGGAATTTGAATGCACAACCTCTGGATTTGAGGTACACTGACCTTTCTGCTGCGCCACAAAGTCTGTAGCATTCCCATACACATTCATTACCTATAATACATCTCCGCACTTAGAAAAAGACTGCCATCTGCACTGCTATTTTAGTTATCAGTTATTCATTTACATTTACATTTACGTCATTTAGAAGGATAACTTTATCCTATCCCAGGTATTCCTTAAAGAGGTGGGGTTTCAAATGTCTCCGGAAGGTGGTGAGTGACTCCGCTGTCCTGGCGTCGTGAGGGAGCTTGTTCCACCATTGGGGTGCCAGAGCAGCGAACAGTTTTGACTGTTATTCTGACTATTCTCTCATCATTGATTTCATTTACTTATTTCATCAATTTGAGGGTTTTCTGTATAGTTGTATAATGTTGGTGTGGCATATTATTCTGTTTTAATGGTACTCTTGAATCACTATGATATATATAATAGTTTTTCTTGAGTGTATGCAATCACGTCAAATATCACGTGAAGTGTTCCAAAAACACATGGTTTCACATGTGAAAATCCAGATCATCACATGTGAAGTGTTCCAAAAACACATGGTTTCACTTGTGCATTCATGTGATTTCCCACATCTGAAATCATGTGGTTTTTCCACAAGGGCAGGGCTCTAAAGTGCGACGAAGGAGTTTTATTTTGGGAGCACTGTGCGACTATGAAAAAAATCTTCCAGATAATAGTTGTTATAATGATAAGGCTTCACTGTACCGTTGTTTCCGAGTACCCTAGAGAAAAAAGCGAAAACGGCTTGCTTCTAGCCCAACCAGGTCAAAAGATCGGACTCATATTACCGGCGCAACATTTTTATCTTCCTATAGCGGATCGCCAGGACCGCATTTTACATTCATAAACCATGTCGTGGGTCGTTCTAAAACTACACGCGCGTCGTTAATAATTTGTTTACACTTTGTTCAATCATGTTACCTCATTGGCTAGCTAGCTAACAACCTGGTAACTTTACCAGTATATCCAAACATTTGGGGGCACAGAAAGAAAGGAAAAGGGATAGCTTCTCCAGGAGATCAATGATCATAGCAATGAATGAATGAAAGATCTCTTGCATGTCGTCATCACAAACCTGACATTTTTAAAGAGACATTGTACAATTTACAATAGGAAAATAGTGCTTTTACACAATGTAAAAACCTAATATTCCACAAATTACTTTGTAATTTAAATGACAGGTATTCAGATAAACATTTTAGCTTTTAACATAAACTAATGTCTTTACAGTGTTACATATTAGTTTCTAAGGCACAACATGTGCTTCAAAAGTAGCTAGAATAAATATAGGCCGTATCTCAATAAATACAAATCGTATTTTCTGGTGCGCCTACATTTCATGTGGTGCTCCTAACTTTTTTAAGTTGAGAGCACCAGTGCTATCAATGAAAAATGTGAATTTGGAGCCCTGCTTCGTACAGAACGAGGGAAAGGAAGGAAGGCTTACCAGCCTGGTCCACCTCAGCCTCAGCCTCCAGACGCAGAAACACGTCCTCCAGCGTTGTCATGGACACCCCGTAGTTGATGATGCCCAGGTCTGGCCTGCAGTCTAGTTCTGAGAACAATCCTGAGAAAGGGAGTGAAGTCAAGGTACAGTAAGTACAGAACCACAGATCTAAAACTCTACCTGATATTGATGAACCATAGCAATATAATTCCTAGAAGGTGAATAGCCCCTCGGACCATAGCAATTTGACTTCCCCCTCATGGGTACACTCAATAGGAATTATATTCCTATGATATTAGCTATCAACTGAGTCTTAGTACAGAGATTCGTTTCTGACCTGAAAAGGTGTCCATGCTTTCGAAAGGGAGGGTGAACGTCAGCTCAGCCTCTTGTTGCCGTGACAACTGCGCCTTGGGGACGTGGTGCTTGACCAATGAGGTGACACTATCCACCTCGCACCGTTCACCAATAGACATTCTATAGGAAGAAAACATCTTATTTAGCTGTGGTATGTATGCATTCATCTTACTGTCATCAAACAACATAATTTACAAAGAAACAATGTGCTGGATGGCTTAAATGGGTCAAAATGCTTTAGGACGAGATACGTTTTATAGTGCATTTTAAGTGAAATTTGGAGAGCTGTCTGCCGAACTTACCTGAGGTGGTATCCTACTCCACACTTGGTCTTGAGGTATAGGGAAGAACCAACACACTTGAGTTGGCCCTGAGAGATCACAGCTTTGCGGTCTAGAAGAAGGGAACGGGAAAATACAGAAAGAGAGAGAAAGAAATCGAAAGAGATATCGAGAAAGAGATAAATCAAAATGGAGTGTGAAAGATGTAAGTGTATTGAGGGTTAAAGAGAACCCTGCTACAGATGAACACATTGTTAGACATAGAGAGGGAAGAGATGGGTGTACCAGCCAGTATGTCTGCCTCGTCCATGTAATGTGTGCTGAGCACTGTGACTCTGCCTGCTCTGCGACTCTTCAGCAGAGACCACACCTGGTGTCTGGAACAGGGGTCCATACCAGCCGTAGGCTCATCCAGGAGCAGGATCTAAACATATATACACACACACACAAAATCTAATCAAATGTTATTAGTCACATGTGTGGACACAGGTGTGGACTAACAGTGAAATACTTACTTACGGGACTTTCCCAACAATGCAGAGAGAAAGAAAATAGAGAAATAATAGAAAAGTAAAACACGTAATAATAAAAGTAACAATAGATACACAATTAGTAACAATAACTTGGCTATAGACAAGGGGTACCAGTACTGAGTCGATGTGCAAGGGTACGAGGTAATTGAGGCAGATATGTACATATACCTAGGAATAAAGTTACAGATAATAAACAGTAGCAGCAGCGTATGTGATGATGCAAAAAAGGTGAATGCAGATAGTCCGGTTAGCTGTTTGGGAGGGGTTGAGTGGAGCTGAAGAGTGGGATTGAAAACAACAAGATAACTAATGTAAAATATGCTGGGTCCGTAAAATGTATATGGGTTCGGCACTTTTGTGAAATGGCACAGTTAAAAATATATGACAAAGTAGAAATCAAGCTGGATGGGCTTCGGAGATGGATGGGAGGGGTTGATGGTAGCTGAAGGATGGGATTAAAAACAAACAAAAGATAACTGCTGTAAGGTGCATTTTGTCCGTAAAATTTATATAGTATGTATAAGCTGGAAATAGAAGCCTAAGTGTTGTTGTCCATTCGTTTACTCCAATTAGGAGAGGGGTGGGTAAGGGTTAGGGGAAAATAATAAAGGAAAATATATTTAAAAAATATATGCATGTGTATGTATGTATATATTTACAAAAATATATGGGGGATTGGAAATGATGCAGACAATGACATTGATGGAATCTATAATCTATCTGCACTATTAAAGCTGATCTATCCCCCCAAAAATATAATAAAAAATTAAAACTATTTAGCAGTCTTATGGCTTGGGGGTAAAAGCTGTTCAGGGTCCTGTTGGATCCAGACTTGGTGCAATGGTACCACTTGCCGTGCGGTAGCAGACAGACAGACATGTAGACAGACAGGCAGACACACGAGACAGAGAGAGACAGAGAGAGAGAGACATTTGGGTCTGGGAAACCAGTCCTATAAAGTCTGAAATGAACCCCAGAAGAAGGCCATTTGTCTTGTGTTGTGAAGGTGGATGACCCAGGATCCAGCTACCTTGGGGTCTCCCAGAATGGCTATGCCCACAGACAGTTTCCTCTTCTGGCCTCCACTCAGGTTCTTAGCCTGGGCGTCCATGATCTTCTCCAGATCTAGATCCTTCAGCACCTTGGAGACCTAATGGACAGATCAAACACACAGGTGGAAGGAGGGAGAGAAAAGGATGTAATCACAAACAACACTGACTCAATATTATCCATCTTGTGAGTTGAAGCTGAATTCAGAAATACAGAAGCAACAAAGGCCCGCCAGTTAACAACCAGCCATGCTAGAGTGACCGAGTGATCATATATGATGCATTTTACATTTAACTAATTTAGCAGACGCTCTTATCCAGAGTGACTTGAAACAGCTTACAGCAGCACAACATCACAAGTAAAACCTTCTTGAAAATAGCCGCTATCAATATCTGTACTGGTAATACAAATCCCGTCACCTCATTGTCAATGTCAGAGGGGAGAATCCCTTTAATGGCAGCGAATATCCTCAGGTGCTCTTCTACAGTCAGCACGTCAAAGATGATGTTGAACTGAGGGCAGATGCCAACCAGCTGCTTCATCTCTGCCCCCTCAGCGATCTCTGCCACCGGGGAGCCGTAGATGGAGGCGTGGCCGTCGGTCGGAGGGCAGATCCCACACAGGATGTTCATCAGAGTGGACTTCCCCGCTCCGCTGTGGCCCAGGAGGGCCGTGATCTGACCCTCGTAGATGTCAAAGGTCAAGCCTGGATAGAAGGGGAGGGTTGACATAAAGACATTAGGTTCTACGAAGAGCCTCTTATGGAGCCAGCTTCTCGGACACAGATTAAGCCTAATCATGGATGAGGATTAACAGAGAAAGACAACATCAGGATCTGTTAAGGAAGTTCAGAACTCTGGCAATTTCCAATTTGTCTGTTAGATATGACAACTAGAAAAGAGGCTCCACACAAGGCTGACGAGAAATACGTAGAGGAATAAGCCTTACCCCTCAGAGCTTCCACGATGCTGTCCTTCTCTTTGTACACCTTGCGGATGTTGTTAATGCTGCCAGGGTGGGGAGATACAGAGACGAGGGTAAACAACAACAACAGGTTTCAATCTGGCACTCAGTCTTTCTGGGTCAAAGCTAATGGAAGTGTCCAGGCTGCCAGCAGACCAAGCCAGTGGGTTCCTATCAGGTGCTCATCTATATCGATTCAGCTCAGCTGAGGTTCTCTTTTCCCCTGGTAACTCTAAAAGCCTGTATTTCTGTCCTGGAAAGTCAATAATGGGGCCAGGTTTCTCCATAATGTAAGAGGATATATCGGCCTGATCCGGACCTGTCGGGCCGAGGCGGCCACAGAGTCTATTTTCAAACCCACTTGTTACAGAGAGACAAGCGTTCTCTTCCAGCCAGGGACAGGAGCATTATGATAAGAAAGAAAGATCATCTGCACCAAAACATTTCATATCAGGCACCATCAGAACTGACGTGAAGGGAATGTTGCTTTTATCTAACAGGGACAGTCAGGCACTGATTCACACTATAGGGCCGGCCCGAACCTTACTGTGTTCCCTTCACATTGTCCTTTCCAGCATGGTTCAAGCAACTATAGAGGTAAAGTAAGTAGCCTTGTCCGAGCGTGAGACAGCTTCATGTACAACTACACCCATTGGACAGGACGCTTCAAGCAACTATGGTGGATGCGTAACCAGGCCAGCTCAGTACAGCTTGGCTTAGATCAGTAGTGTGGAAAGGGTATAAAGGGGAGGCTCTTACCGGATGGCTTCTTTCCCCCTGAACTCCGGAGAGACGGGCTCCACAGACTCATCCACTCCTGGGGCCCCGTTCACCTCCGTCTCGCACACAGAGCTCACCTCGACGTAGCGCTTACTGCGCTTGGACCAATAGGACGGCTTTAGGAAGTAGACCAGGGAGCGCCGCATGCCAAACTCACCTGGACGAAGGATACAGAAATATGGAAGGTCATTTGTGGTAAATAGACAGGTCTCTCTTGAAAAAAAATAATCTAAATCAAGACCAAGCTGTATGAGTAAAGGTTAAATGAAATCAATACTTCCTTCATGTGTTGAGAAGAGAGGAGAAGTCAAAACAGTACCTGGTAGGACCTGGTCCAGGTAGACAGCCAGCAGCAGGTAGAGTATACAGTCCAGGATCAGCATGAGAAGGGGGGCGTAGAGGGGATGGGGGCCGTTGGCCAGGGTAGAGAACACAGCTCCGTCCCCCTGGGCCTCCAGGTACACCACCTCGACACAAAAAGAATAGAACAGAATAGCTGTATTACATGGGGGTGGTCTCTGTAAACATTGCACACTTTGTCCTGGACAACATTGACAATAAAATGTTGGGCAATTCCATGGTAACAGGCTGATGCTGTGAGTCCGGTTTTTCCACTTTAAAATGTATGTCAAACAAAAACCAATGATTACAAATTAAACAAACCATACAACTTTATACACAAGGATTACTTGTAACAATTTCCACAGAAAATTGTACAAAAACACATTTACTTTATGAACAGATTTGCAGATGCAAAGTTTGGTAACAGAATGACGGTTTGTGCTGTTTGTTCTATGATTCTGTTACCAAACTTTGCACCGTTTCGCAACAGAAAATGTGCGCTTCTATTGGCCAAGTCCAGTTAGTCGCTCCCTGTTTCGGTCCCTTTTCTCCAGTTTGGTGCTGAATGAACATGACACGGGTGTTGACTGTGTTGGTTACCTGGGCGATGCCGATGGAGAATGCGCTGGGGGACAGCAGACAGAGAACCCAGACCAGCGGCTGGGGAAAGTCCTTCATCAGGACAGTGAACAGGGACAGGCAGCCGAACACCACAGTCAGCATTGAGCCCACCGTACTGGCAAACTTAGGCTTCTTAAACAGAGGGGTCAGCATGAAGGAGAAGAAGATCTGGGGAAGGATAAAAGAGAAGAGTTTAAAAGGGTAGTTCACTTTGAGGTCTGAAATCGGATGGAAACGATAACATTCTAGGTAAGTAAAAAATAACCTACACTTAAAAAAAGTGAACTATCCCTTTATTATGGCCTGTCACAGCCAAAGAAAGTCAACCCAATGCAGCGTCATATCTATTGGTAGAGGGGAGTTAAAGGTTAACAACATCCTATGGTAACTGAAATTAGGAAGTCAATCTCAAGTCTAATCCGTGACACACATGGCACATTAAATAGAAATCTTGGCCTTAAAACTTCACTTTTTCTTTGGACATCTTTCCTCTGCCACGCACATAAAAGCGTCTGCTAAATATAAATATATATACAGTGCCTACAGAAAGTATTCATACCCCTCGAGTTATTCTGTTGTGTTACAGCCTGAATTGAAAATACTTTTTTTTTTTTTCTCTCACCCATCTACACACAATACCCCATGATGACAAAGTGACATGTTTTTTTTTTTATGTTTGCAAATTTATTGAAAATGAAATACAGAAATATTCATTTACATAAGTATTCACACCCCTGAGTCAATACATGTTAGAATCACCTTTGGCAGCGATTACAGCTGTGAATCTTTCTGGGTAAGTCTCTAAGAGCTTTCCTCACCTGGATTTCACAATATTTGCACATTATTGTTTTTTTAATTCTTCAAGCTCTGTGAAGTTGATTGTTGATCATTGCTAGACAGCCATTTTCATGTCTTGCCATAGATTTTCAAGATGATTTAAGTCAAAACTGTAACTAGGACACTCAGGAACATTCAATGTCGTATTGATAAGCAACTTTTAGGTGTTATAGGTGATTTTCCTGCTGAAAAGTGAATGTCTCCCAGTGTCTGTTTGAAAGCAGACTGAACCAGGTTTTCCTCTAGGATTTTGCCTGTGCTTAGCTCTATTCCATTTATTTTTATCCTTACAAAAACTCCCTAGTCCTTGCCGATGACAAGCATACCCATAACATGATGCAGCCACCACCATGCTTGAAAATATGAAGAGTGATACTCAGTGATGTGTTGGATTTGCCCCAAACATAACGCTTTGTATTCAGGACATAAAGTTAATTTCTTTGCAATTTCTTTTGAAAGTTTTACTTTAGTGCCTTATAGGATGCATGTTTTTGAATATTTTAATTATGTACAGGCTTCCTTCTTTTCACTCTGTCATTTGTTAGTATTGTGGAGTAACTACAACGTTGTTGATCCATCCTCAGTTTTCTCCTATCACTCCGGCAACTGAGTTAACAATGACGCCTGTATCTTTGTAGTGATTGGGTATATTGACACAACATCCAAAGTGTAATTAATAACTTCACCATGCTCAAAGGGATATTCAATGTCTGCTTAGTTTTTTTTTAACCCATCTACCAATAGGTGTCCTTCTTTACGAGGCATTGGAAAACATTCCTTGTATTTGTGGTTGAATATGTGTTTGAAATTCACTGCTCGACTGAGGGACCTTACAGATAATTGTATGTGTGGGGTACAGATATTATTTTTCATCAATCTACACACAACACCCCATAACGACAAAGCGAAAACAGGTCTTTAGAAAAAATATTAAATAAATGATTTATATAAGTATTCAGACCCTTTGCTATGAGACTCGAAATTGAGCACAGGTGCATCCTGTTTCCATTGTTCATCCTTGAGATGTCTCTACAACTTGATTGGAGTCCACCTGTGGTAAATTTAATTGTTTGGACATGACTTGGAAAGGCACACACCTGTCTATATAAGGTCCCACAATTGACATTGCATGTCAGAGCAAAAACCAAGCCATGAGGTTGAAGGAATTGTCCATAGAGCTCCGAGACAGGATTGTGTCGAGGCACAGATCTGGGGAAGGGTACCAAAAAATGTCTGCAGCATTGAAGGGCCCCAAGAACACAGTGGCCTCCATTATTCTTGTTTGGAACAACCAAGACTCTTTCTAGAGCTGGCCGCCTGGCCAAACTGAGCATTAGGGGGAGAAGGGCCTTGGTCA
This sequence comes from Coregonus clupeaformis, assembly GCF_020615455.1. Classification (NCBI taxonomy): domain Eukaryota; kingdom Metazoa; phylum Chordata; class Actinopteri; order Salmoniformes; family Salmonidae; genus Coregonus; species Coregonus clupeaformis. The sequence goes on from NC_059192.1 coordinate 85,399,071, forward strand.
GGGAGGTGACCAAGAACCAGATGGTCACTCTGACAGAGCTCCTCTGTGGAGATGGGAGAACCTTCGAGAAGGACAACCATCTCTGCAGCACTCAACCAATTAGGCCTTTATGGTAGAGTGGCCAGACGGAAGCCACTCCTCAGTAAAAGGCACATGACAGCCCACTTGGAGTTTGCCAAAAGGCACCTTAAGGACTCTCAGACCATGAGAAACAAGATTCTCTGGTCTGATGAAACCAAGATTGAACTCTTTGGCCTGAATACCAAGCGTCACATCTGGAGGAAACCTGGCACCATCCCTACGGTGAAGCATGGTGGTGGCAGCATCATGCTGTGGGGATGTTTTTCAGCGGCAGGGACTGGGAGACTAGTCAGTATCGAGGGAAAGATGAATGGAGCAAAGTACAGAGAAATCCTTGATGAAAACCTGCTCCAGAGCGCTCAGGACAACAGACTGGGGCGAAGTTTCACCTTCCAGCAGGACAACAACCCTAAGCACACAGCCAAGACAACGCAGGAGTACCTTCGGAACAAGACTCCGAATGTCCTTGAGTGGCCCAGCCAGAGCCTGGACTTGAACCCGATCAAACATCTCTGTGGAAACCTGAAAATAGTTGTGCAGCGACGTTCCCCATCCAACCTGACAGAGTTTGAGAGGATCTGCAAAGAAGAATGGGAGAAACTCCCCAAATACAGGTGTGCCAAGCTTGTAGTGTCTTACCCAAGAAGACTCAAGGCTGTAATCGCTGCAACGGTGCTTCAACAAAATACTGAGTAAAGGGTTTGAATACGTATGTAAATGTTATATTTCCGTTTTTTTTTTATTCTAAATTTGCAAAAAAATCTAAAAACCTGTTTTTGCTTGGTCATTATGTGGTATTGTGTGTAAATTGATGAGGGAAAAAAACAATTTAATCAATTTTAGAATAAGGCTGTAACATAAAAAAATGTTGGTTGGAGTCTGTTTGATTGAGTGTGTGGACAGGTGTCTTTTATACAGGTAACGAGTTCAAACAGGTGCAGTTAATACAGGTAATGAGTGGAGAACAGGAGGGCTTCTTAAAGAAAAACTAACAGGTCTGTGAGAGCCGGAATTCTTACTGGTTGGTAGGTGATCAAATACTAATGTCATGCAATAAAATGCAAATTAATTACTTAAAAATCATACAATGTGATTTTCTGGATTTTTGTTTTAGATTCCGTCTCTCACAGTTGAAGTGTACCTATGATAAAAAATTACAGACCTCTACATGCTTTGTAAGTAGGAAAACCTGCAAAATCGGCAGTGTATCAAATACTTGTTCTCCCCACTGTGTATATATATATATATATATATATATATATATATATATATATATATATATATATATATTGTGTATGTGTGTCAGTGTATCTCAGTTGTTAGAGCATGGCGCTTGCAACGCCAGGGTTGTGGGTTCGATTCCCACGGGGGGCCAGTATGAAAAATGTATGCACTCAGTAAAGGTAAGTCGCTCTGGATAAGAGCGTCTACTAAATGACTAAAAATCTAAAAAATTAAAATATACAGTACCAGTCGAAAGTTTGGACACACCTACTCATTCAAGTGTTTTTCTTTATTTTTCATATTTTCTACATTGTAGAATAATAGTGAAGACATAAAAACTATGAAATGACACATATGGAATCATGTAGTAACCAAAAAAGTGTTAAACAAATCCAAATATATTTTATATTTGAGATTCTTCAAATAGCCACCCTTTGCCTTGATGACAGCTTTGCACACTCTTGGCATTCTCTCAACCAGCTTCATGAGGTAGTCACCTGGAATGCAATTCAATTAACAGGTGTGCCTTCTTAAAAGTTCATTTGTGGAATTTCTTTCCTTCTTAATGCGTTTGAGCCAATCAGTTGTGTTGTGACAAGGTAGGGGGGTATAGAGAAGATAGCCCTATTTGGTAAAAGACCAAGTCCATATTATGGCAAGAACAGCTCAAATAAACAAAGAGAAACGATAGTCCATCATTACTTTAAGACATGAAGGTCAGTCAATACGGAACATTTCAAGAACTTTGAAAGTTTCTTCAAGTGCAGTCGCAAAGACCATCAAGCGCTATGATGAAACTGGCTCTCATGAGGACCGCCATAGGAATGGAAGACCCAGAGTTACCTCTGCTGAAGAGGATAAGTTCATTAGAGTTACCAGCCTCAGAAATTGCAGTCCAAATAAATGCTTCACAGAGTTCAAGTCACAGACACATCTCAACATCAACTGTTCAAAGGGGACTCTGTGAATCAGGCCTTCATGGTCGAATAGGTGCAAAGACACCACTACTAAAGGACATCAATATGAAGAAGAGACCTGCTTGTGCCAAGAAACATGAGCAATGGACATTAGACCGGTGGAAAGTTTTCCTTTGGTCTGGAATCCAAATTGGAGATTTTGGGTTCCAACCACCGTGTCTTTGTGAGACGGGGTGTGGGTGAACGGATGATCTCGGCATGTGTATTTCCCACCAAAAGCATGGAGAAGGAGGTTTGTGACACTGTCTGTGATTTATTTAGAATTCAAGGCACACTTAACCAGCATGGCTACCACAGCATTCTACAGCAATACGCCATCCCATCTGGTTTGCGCTTAGTGGGACTATCATTTGTTTTTCAACAGGACAATGACCAAAAACACACCTCCAGGCTGTGTAAGGGCTATTTGACCAAGAAGGAGAGTGATGGAGTGCTGCATCAGATGACCTGGCCTCCACAATCCCCCGACCTCAACCCGACCTCAACCCAATTGAGATGGTTTGGAATGAGTAGGTTTGTCCAAACTTTTGACTGGTAGTATACAGTGGGGAAAAAAGTATTTAGTCAGCCACCAATTGTGCAAGTTCTCCCACTTAAAAAGATGAGAGAGGCCTGTAATTTTCATCATAGGTACACGTCAACTATGACAGACAAATTGACGAAAAAAAATCCAGAAAATCACATTGTAGGATTTTTAATGAATTTATTTGCAAATTATGGTGGAAAATAACTATTTGGTCACCTACAAACAAGCTAGATTTCTGGCTCTCACAGACCTGTAACTTCTTCTTTAAGAGGCTCCTCTGTCCTCCACTCATTACCTGTATTAATGGCACCTGTTTGAACTTGTTATCAGTATAAAAGACACCTGTCCACAACCTCAAACAGTCACACTCCAAACTCCACTATGGCCAAGACCAAAGAGCTGTCAAAGGACACCAGAAACAAAATTGTAGACCTGCACCAGGCTGGGAAGACTGAATCTGCAATAGGTAAGCAGCTTGGTTTGAAGAAATCAACTGTGGGAGCAATTATTAGGAAATGGAAGACATACAAGACCACTGATAATCTCCCTCGATCTGGGGCTCCACGCAAGATCTCACCCTGTGGGGTCAAAATGATCACAAGAACGGTGAGCAAAAATCCCAGAACCACACGGGGGGACCTAATGAATGACCTGCAGAGAGCTGGGACCAAAGTAACAAAGCCTACCATCAGTAACACACTACGCCGCCAGGGACTCAAATCCTGCAGTGCCAGACGTGTCCCCTGCTTAAGCCAGTAAATGTCCAGGCCCGTCTGAAGTTTGCTAGAGTGCATTTGGATGATCCAGAAGAGGATTGGGAGAATGTCATATGGTCAGATGAAACCAAAATATAACTTTTTTGGTAAAAACTCAACTCGTCGTGTTTGGAGGACAAAGAATGCTGAGTTGCATCCAAAGAACACTATACCTACTGTGAAGCATGGGGGTGGAAACATCATGCTTTGGGGCTGTTTTTCTGCAAAGGGACCAGGATGACTGATCCGTGTAAAGGAAAGAATGAATGGGGCCATGTATCGTGAGATTTTGAGTGAAAACCTCCTTCCATCAGCAAGGGCATTGAAGATGAAACGTGGCTGGGTCTTTCAGCATGACAATGATCCCAAACACACCGCCCGGGCAACGAAGGAGTGGCCTCGTAAGAAGCATTTCAAGGTCCTGGAGTGGCCTAGCCAGTCTCCAGGTCTCAACCCCTTAGAAAATCTTTGGAGGGAGTTGAAAGTCCGTGTTGCCGAGCGATAGCCCCAAAACATCACTGCTATAGAGGAGATCTGCATGGAGGAATGGGCCAAAATACCAGCAACAGTGTGTGAAAACCTTGTGAAGACTTACAGAAAACGTTTGACCTGTGTCATTGCCAACAAATGGTATATAACAAAGTATTGAGAAACTTTTGTTATTGACCAAATACTTATTTTCCACCATAATTTGCAAATAAATACATAAAAAATCCTACAATGTGATTTTCTGGATTTTTTCCCCTCATTTTGTCTGTCATATTTGACGTGTACCTATGATGAAAATTACAGGCCTCTCTCATCTTTTTAAGTGGGAGAACTTGCACAATTGGTGGCTGACTAAATACTTTTTTTCCCCACTGTATATATATATATATATATATATACACAGTGAGGGAAAAAAGGATTTGATCCCCTGCTGATTTTGTACGTTTGCCCACTGACAAAGAAATGATCAGTCTATAATTTTTATGGTAGGTTTATTTGAACAGTGAGAGACAGAATAACTACAAAAAAAATGCAGAAAAACGCATGTCAAAAATGTTATAAATTGATTTGCATTTTAATGAGGGAAATAAGTATTTGACCCCCTCTCAATCAGAAAGATTTCTGGCTCCCAGGTGTCTTTTATACAGGTAACGAGCTGAGATTAGGAGCACACTCTTAAAAGGGAGTGCTCCTAATCTCAGTTTGTTACCTGTATAAAAAAACACCTGTCCACAGAAGCAATCAATCAATCAGATTCCAAACTCTCCACCATGGCCAAGACCAAAGAGCTCTCCAAGGATGTCAGGGACAAGATTGTAGACCTACACAAGGCTGGAATGGGCTACAAGACCATCGCCAAGCAGCTTGACAACAGTTGGTGCGATTATTTGCAAATGGAAGAAACACAAAAGAACTGTCAATCTTCCTCGGCCTGGGGCTCCTCGTTGCAATGAGTTGCAATGATCATGAGAACGGTGAGGAATCAGCCCAGAAGTACACGGGAGGATCTTGTCAATGATCTCAAGGCAGCTGGGACCATAGTCACCAAGAAAACAATTGGTAACACACTACGCCGTGAAGGACTGAAATCATGCAGCGCCCGCAAGGTCCACCTGCTCAAGAAAGCACATATACATGCCCGTCTGAAGTTTGCCAATGAACATCTGAATGATTCAGAGGAGAACTGGGTGAAAGTGTTGTGGTCAGATGAGACCAAAATCGAGCTCTTTGGCATCAAATCAACTCACCGTGTTTGGATGAGGAGGAATGCTGCCTATGACCCCAAGAACACCATCCCCACCGTCAAACATGGAGGTGGGAACATTATGCTTTGGGGGTGTTTTTCTGCTAAGGGGACAGGACAACTTCACCACATCGAAGGGATGATGGACGGGGCCATGTACCGTCAAATCTTGGGTGAGATCCTCCTTCCCTCAGCCAGGGCATTGAAAATGGGTCATGGATGGGTATTCCAGCATGACAATGACCCAAAACACACGGCCAAGGCAACAAAGGAGTGACTCAAGAATAATCACATTAAGGTCCTGGAGTGGCCTAATCAGTCTCCAGACCTTAATCCCATTGAAAATCTGTGGAGGGAGCTGAAGGTTCGAGTTGCCAAACGTCAGCCTCGAAACCTTAATGACTTGGAGAAGATCTGCAAAGAGAAGTGGGACAAAATCCCTCCTGAGATGTGTGCAAACCTGGTGGCCAACTACAAGAAACGTCTGACCTCTGTGATTGCCAACAAGGGTTTTGCCACCAAGTACTAAATCATGTTTTGCAGAGGGGTCAAATACTTATTTCCCTCATTAAAATGCAAATCAATTCATAAAAAATTTGACATGCGTTTTTCTGGATTTTTTTGTTGTTATTCTGTCTCTCACTGTTCATATAAACCTAACATTAAAATTATAGACTGATCATGTCTTTGTCAGTGGGTAAATGTACAAAATCAGCAGGGGATCAAATACTTTTTTCCCTCACTGTATATATGTATATATATATATATATATATATATATATATATATTGTGACGTCACGAGAGGCTACACAGCTTTCAGCGGGATTGCTCAAGTAGTGCAAGGAGACAAGGTTCAAACAAAACAAGGATTTTATTATAGGTCTTGGGAAATTAACGAAAATATAACAAAATTCTGTTCTCTTGTGGCTCTTTAAGGGTTAACAGTTCAGGGATGTCTCTTCCACATCCAGAATCATAATTCTCACTCGCTCAGATAACTTTTCCCCAGCCTTACTGTAGTCCACGTTGCAGCTAGTGGCCAACCCAGCAAAAAGTCCTTCCACATGTCTCTCACGTATTTCCACAGGTGCATATATCCAAAGGTGAGTATTTCCCAAAGGTAAGTATCTCCAAATCCTTATATTCCTCATGGAAGTGGACGTGCAGCACTCTTGTCCTCCAGAGAGCCCAGGTTGGAGACTGTGTCTCTTCACCCCCCCCACACACTCCCTCAGTGTGTCTCTTCCCTTCCCTAGTCTTCAGCTCATCAGCTCCTCATTTGTTCCAGCTGCGTGGGAAGATTGGCCATAGAGGGGTGGAGTTCCCGACCATACCAGCAGATGGAGCCATAGCTGTCTGGGTTTGCAGCCACCTCAGGGGGATGTAACGTCCCTCCAGGACACAGCCTCTCGTGACATCACACATCCCCCTCCTCGGGACCGACGTCCTCGTCGGGGTAAAGGCAGCGAAGAAGGCATCACGCCGGGAGAGGGCGTCCGCATTGCCGTGGTGCTTGCCAGCCTGCTCTCTCTTCAACTCCTCCACCTCTAGGACCAGGGACTCAGCCTCCTGTTGTCTCTCCTTGAGTTTCTTACTGAACGCATCAGCCTTGGTTTTAGCAGAGTTTAGCTTCTGTTGAGCAGCTTTCAGTTCCTTCTCTCTCTCTGCCTCCGCATTCTTCATCTTGTTCTCCAACACCTTGTACTTCTCCTCTGCCTTCTTCTGGACCTCCTTACTACTGCGCAGGGTCTCCTCACACTCCTCGATGGTCCTGCGCAGCCTCTCCAGCTCCTCCTGTTGCTTATGGAAGGAGCTCTGTTGGAGTTTAGCCTGGAGGATATCTAACTCTTCTGTCTTCATGTCTAACTGTTGCTTTAACAAACGATACCTCTCAGCGGTCCCCTTCAGACCAGACAGTTCTTTGTTCAGATTCTGTAGCTCCGTCTCTGTGTCGGTCTGGGCACCTGCCATCCCTATCAGAGCCCGGGCGGGAGTGAGTAACTCGGAGGATTGCACCGGAGCCTTCCCAGGATGAGTCTTGCCTCTCCGTTTCCGAGGTACTCGGGTTATCCTCTCCTGAGACTCTCTCCAGAGTGGGTAAAAGGCTGGGCAGTCTCGTCCAATTAGGACAGGGACGGGGAGGGAATCAACCACCCCCGCCGTCGTGTGTATGGTTCCCCGTGTGCTGGTCATTGTAAGTTCAGTAATGGGGTATTCTCTGGTGTCCCCATGGACACAGGAAACTGGGAGGACTTTCCCCGGGGTCAGACACGTTGGGCCCACCAAATCCTTACGCACCAGGGTGGCCCGGCTACCAGAATCCAGTAAGGCCTCCACATCATGGTGATTCACAGTTACCGGGCAGGTGGGGGTCGATCTGGGCCGCCATCTACGACTCCCAAGAGCGAGGCAAAACGGTGTGTGGGTGCCGAGCTGGAGGACTCCGCAGTGGGCATAGGTTCATCGGCTGGTTTCCCACACTGCCAGGAGATATGTCCCATCTCCCCACACCGGTAACACTGTCGAGTTTCCCCTCCTGGTGTACTCTTCTTGGACCCGCCTGGTTTCTGGCTCCCCCTGGAGCCGGGATAAGTCCTGACGTGGCTGGGTTCGAGACCTTGGGGTCCTTTGGACGGGTTCTTCCCATTTGTGGTGGGGCCGCACTCCTGGGGTCTTTTCGGGAAGCATTCAGCATCTCCGCTGTGGCCTGGTACTTTTCCACAGCTTCCACGGTCAGATCAGCCGTGGTCAAGTCCTGTTGACTGATGAACCGTTTTGCCTCATAAGGCAGGGCGCGTAGGTAACGATCCACCACAACGGCCTCCACCACCGCCGCTGCTGTATTCCTCTGCGGATCCAGCCATTTCCTTGCGATTCGGACAAGTTCATGCATCTGCGCCCGAGGAGGTTGGTCTGGTTGGAAGGTCCAGCTGTGAAAGCGCTGGGCCATACCAAACTTTGTGAGTCCATATCTGCTGAGGATCTCAGACTTCAGGGCATCATAGTCAGTAACCTGGTCAGGGCCCAGGTCCCGGACAGCATTCAGCGATTCCCCGGTTAGAAAGGGGGGCTAACAGACCAACCCACTGTTGCTTGGGCCAGGCTTCCCTAGTGGCCGTGGCCTCAAATGCATGCAGGTATGCCTCAATGTCATCGGTAGCTCCCATCTTAGATATAAAGTCACTTGCCTTTATTGGGCGGGTATTTTGGACAACCCTCTGTCTCTGCAACTGCAATTCCTCTGCCTTCAGAAGGTTGGCTTTCTTTTGCTCCTCCAAGAGAGCCACGTTTGCTTGCATCTGGGCTTGCTGGCCAGCAACAAGGCCTTTCAATATGTCCTCCATTTCAGTCGGCGGGGAGCCTACGGCCAACTTGGAAAACTGGGTGATCAAACCTTCGGTATCCTCCTCTGACATGCACTATTAACGCTTGAGCGTGCCTGTATTCTCCACCATCTGTGACGTCACGAGAGGCTACACAGCTTTCAGCGGGATTGCTCAAGTAGTGCAAGGAGACAAGGTTCAAACAAAACAAGGATTTTATTATAGGTCTTGGGAAATTAACGAAAATATAACAAAATTCTGTTCTCTTGTGGCTCTTTAAGGGTTAACAGTTCAGGGATGTCTCTTCCACATCCAGAATCATAATTCTCACTCGCTCAGATAACTTTTCCCCAGCCTTACTGTAGTCCACGTTGCAGCTAGTGGCCAACCCAGCAAAAAGTCCTTCCACATGTCTCTCACGTATTTCCACAGGTGCATATATCCAAAGGTGAGTATTTCCCAAAGGTAAGTATCTCCAAATCCTTATATTCCTCATGGAAGTGGACGTGCAGCACTCTTGTCCTCCAGAGAGCCCAGGTTGGAGACTGTGTCTCTTCACCCCCCCACACACTCCCTCAGTGTGTCTCTTCCCTTCCCTAGTCTTCAGCTCATCAGCTCCTCATTTGTTCCAGCTGCGTGGGAAGATTGGCCATAGAGGGGTGGAGTTCCCGACCATACCAGCAGATGGAGCCATAGCTGTCTGGGTTTGCAGCCACCTCAGGGGGATGTAACGTCCCTCCAGGACACAGCCTCTCGTGACATCACAATATATATATATACATATACACACACACACACACACATACATACATACATACATATATATATATACACTGCTCAAAAAAATAAAGGGAACACTTAAACAACACAATGTAAGTCCAAGTCAATCACACTTCTGTGAAATCAAACTGTCCACTTAGGAAGCAACACTGATTGACAATACATTTCACATGCTGTTGTGCAAATGGAATAGACAACAGGTGGAAATTATAGGCAATTAGCAAGACACCCCCAATAAAGGACTGGTTTTGCAGGTGGTGACCACAGACCACTTCTCAGTTCCTATGCTTCCTGGCTGATGTTTTGGTCACTTTTGAATGCTGGCGGTGCTTTCACTCTAGTGGTAGCATGAGACGGAGTCTACAACCCACACAAGTGGCTCAGGTAGTGCAGCTCATCCAGGATGGCACATCAATGCGAGCTGTGGCAAGAAGTTTTGCTGTGTCTGTCAGCGTAGTGTCCAGAGCATGGAGGCGCTACCAGGAGACAGGCCAGTACATCAGGAGACGTGGAGGAGGCCGTAGGAGGGCAACAACCCAGCAGCAGGACCGCTACCTCCGCCTTTGTTCAAGGAGGAGCAGGAGGAGCACTGCCAGAGCCCTGCAAAAATGACCTCCAGCAGGCCACAAATGTGCATGTGTCTGCTCAAACGGTCAGAAACAGACTCCATGAGGGTGGTATGAGGGCCCGACGTCCACAGGTGGGGGTTGTGCTTACAGCCCAACACCGTGCAGGACGTTTGGCATTTGCCAGAGAACACCAAGATTGGCAAATTCGCCACTGGCGACCTGTGCTCTTCACAGATGAAAGCAGGTTCACACTGAGCATGTGACAGACGTGACAGAGTCTGGAGACGCCGTGGAGAACGTTCTGCTGCCTGCAACATCCTCCAGCATGACCGGTTTGGCGGTGTGGGGTGGCATTTCTTTGGGGGGCCGCACAGCCCTCCATGTGCTCGCCAGAGGTAGCCTGACTGCCATTAGGTACCGAGATGAGATCCTCAGACCCCTTGTGAGACCATATGCTGGTGCGGTTGGCCCTGGGTTCCTCCTAATGCAAGACCTCATGTGGCTGGAGTGTGTCAGCAGTTCCTGCAAGAGGAAGGCATTGATGCTATGGACTGGCCCGTCCGTTCCCCAGACCTGAATCCAATTGAGCACATCTGGGACATCATGTCTCGCTACATCGCACCACAGACTGTCCAGGAGTTGGTGGATGCTTTAGTCCAGGTCTGGGAGGAGATCCCTCAGGAGACCATCCGCCACCTCATCAGGAGCATGCCCAGGCATTGTAGGGAGGTCATACAGGCACGTGGAGGCCACACACACTACTGAGCCTCATTTTGACTTGTTTTAAGGACATTACATCAAAGTTGGATCAGCCTGTAGTGTGTTTTGTTTGTTTTTGTTTTTAGTCATTTAGCAGACGCTCTTATCCAGAGCGACTTACAGTTAGTGAGTGCATACATTATTTTTTTCATACTGGCCCCCCGTGGGAATCGAACACACAACCCTGGCGTTGCAAACGCCATGCTCTACCAACAGAGCTACATCCCTGCCGGCCATTCCCTCCCCTACCCTGGACGACGCTGGGCCAATTGTGCGCCGTCCCATGGGTGAAGTGGTTTTCCACTTTAATTTTGAGGGTGACTCCAAATCCAGACCTCCATGGGTTGATAAATTTGATTTCCATTGATAATTTTTGTGTGATTTTGTTGTCAGCACATTCAACTATGTAAAGAAAAAAGTATTTAATAAGATTATTTCATTCATTCAGATCTAGGATGTGTTGTTTTAGTGTTCCCTTAATTTTTTTGAGCAGGGTATATATATATATATATATATATATATATATATACACACACACACACACACATATATATATATATATACACACATATATATACATATACACACATATATATACACACATACACACACATATATATATACACACTGAACAAATATATAAACACAATATGTAAAGTGTTGGTCCCATGTGTCATGTTTTCACCTATGGGAGATTCTAGAGCAGCGCCTGAGACAGCATTTTCCACCACCATCAACAAAACACCAAATGATGGAATTTCTTGTGGAAGAATGGTGTCGCATCCCACAAATAGAGTTCCAGACACTTGTAGAATCTATGCCAAGGCGCATTGAAGCTGTTCTGGCTCATTGTGGCCCAACGCCCTATTAAGACACTTTATGTTGGTGTTTCCTTTATTTTTGGAGTTACCTGTATATATATTATTATATTATCTTTTAGAACAGTCTGAACTTCACCTCTAGTCTTCTCTGTTTCAGGGGTTTAATCGAACACACAGTAAATGGCATGTCATGAACCAACCAGGGCTCATTAGAGGTACTCACAGAGGAGATGCCGTAGAGGAAGATGAGGAGGAAGATGATGATGAAGTCACTGTTGGGGAAGAGGGCTGTGTAGGTAGCGATGATGGACATGAGGATGGACATGGTGGTGACCAGAGCTGCATACAGCAGGCCCCACGATAGCCTGTTGAAACATCAACACACACACATCTTCATAGAGAAAGAAAAGCAGACGTCATAACAACATAAATGACATAAAAATCCTCCCCTAAGACACTTATGTGGGATGATGTAAAAAGCCTTAATAACATGGGCAAATCAACATTTCTTAAATTTTATTTCTTTAACACCCTAGCATTGCACATGGTACGCCAGCCTCCATCATTGAGTCAGTTAATTATTGGAGGTTCTTTATGGCAATACAAAGCAGATAAACATTTACATTTGTGTCATTTAGTATAAATGTAAACAGCAGTTACTTTAACAAACATAAATCATCCTACTGACCAGAAGGCAGACTCGTACAGGCCCATCATGGTCATGGTGTCTTTGAGCCTGTGCCACACACACACACACACACACACACACGCACGCACAATCTCTGTTTCTCCTCACCAGAAGGCAGAGTCGTAGAGACCCATCATGGTCATGGTGTCTTTGAGCCTGTGTTCCTTCTCTGCTGCCACGTTGACGATGAGGAAGGTGATGAAGGGTGTGAAGGCCAGCACCAGGTAGATGGAGATGAGGGCGTGGGGGAACTTCTGGACCTCAACTGACCCTGGCTGGCCCATCATCACCACACGCAGGTGGTCCATCTCACTCCACACCGACCGCTTGGTCTGCATCTGAACACAGGACACAGGCAGGGATCAAGCTTTAATATACACTGAACAAAAATATAAACACAACATGTAAAGTGTTGGTCCCATGTTTCATGAGCTGAAATAAAAAATCCCAGAAATTCCATACACACAAAAAGCTTATTTCTCTCAAATGTTGTGTACAAATTTGTTTATATCCCTGTTAGTGAGCATTTTCCCTTTGCTAAGTTAATCAATCCACCTGACAGGTGTGGCATATCAAGAAGTTGATTAAACAGCATGATCATTATACAGGTGCACCTTGTGCTGAGGACATTAAAAGGCCACTAACGTGCAGTTTTGTCACACAACACAATGCCACAGATGTCTCAAGTATTGTGGGAATGTGCACTGGGCATGCTGCCTGCAGGAATGTCCATCAGAGCGGAGTCATTAAAACTCTTTTTTCAACCACTACACACATTTCTTGTTAACAAACTATAGTTTTGGCAAGTCGGTTAGGACGTCTACTTTGTGCATGTCCAACAATTGTTTACAGACAGATTATTTCACTTATAATTCACTGTATCACAATTCCAGTGGGTCAGAAGTTTACATACACTAAGTTGACTGTGCCTTTAAACAGCTTGGAAAATTCCAGAAAAGGATGTCATGGCTTTAGAAGCTTCTGATAGGCTAATTGACATCATTAGAGTCAATTGGAGGTGCACCTGTGGATGTATTTCAAGGCCTTCTTTCAAACTCAGTGCCTCTGCTTGACATCATGGGAAAATTAAAAGAAATCAGCCTCCACAAGTCTGGTTAATCCTTGGTAGCAATTTCCAAACACCTGAAGTTACCACGTTCATCTGTACAAACAATAGTACGCAAGAAGTATAAACACCATGGGACCACGCAGCCGTCATACAGCTCAGGAAGGAGACGCGTTCTGTCTCCTAGAGATGAACGTACTTTGGTGCGAAAAGTGCAAATCAATCCCAGAACAACAGCAAAGGACCTTGTGAAGATGCTTGGGGAAACATGTACAAAAGTACCTATATCCACAGTAAAACGAGTCCCATATCGACATAACCTGAAAGGCTGCTCAGCAAGGAAGAAGCCACTGCTCCAAAACTGTCATAAAAAAGCCAGACTACGGTTTGCAACTGCACATGGGGACAAAGATCGTACAATTTGGAGAAATGTCCTCTGGTCTGATGAAACAAAAATAGAACTGTTTGGTCATAATGACCATCGTTATGTTTGGAGGAAAAAGGGGAAGGCTTGCTAGCCGAAGAACACCATCACAACCGTGAAGCACGGGGGTGGCAGCATCATGCTGTGGGGGTGCTTTGCTGCAGGAGGGACTAGTGCACTTCACAAAATAGATGGTATCATGAGGAAGGAAAATTATGTGGATATATTGAAGCAACATCTCAAGCCATCAGTCAGGAAGTTAAAGCTTGGTCGCAAATGGGTCTTCCAAATGAACAACCCCAAGCATACTTCCAAAGTTGTGGCAAAATTGCTTAAGGACAACAAAGTCAAGGTATTGGAGTGGCCATCACAAAGCCCTGACCTCAATCCTATAGAACATTTGTGGGCAGAAATGAAAAAGCGTGTGCGAGCAAGGCGGCCTACAAACCTGACTCAGTTACACAAGCTCTGTCAGGAGGAATGGGCCAGAATTCACCCAACATATTGTGGGAAGCTTGTGGAAGGCTACCCGAAACGTTTGACCCAAGTTAAACAATTTAAAGGCAATGCTACCAAATAATAATTGAGTGTATGTAAACTTCTGACCCACTGGGAATGTGATGAAATAAATAAAAGCTGAAATAAATCATTCTCTCTACTATTATTCTGACATTTCACATTCTTAAAATAAAGTGGTGATCCTAACTGACCTAATACAGGGAATTTTTACTAGTTTTAAAATGTCAGGAATTGTGAAAAACTGAGTTTAAATGTATTTGGATAAGGTGTATGTAAACTTCCGACTTCAACTGTATATACACATATACAGTGGGGAGAACAAGTATTTGATACAAAGCTGATTTTCCAGGTTTTCCTACTTACAAAGCATGTAGAGGTCTGTAATTTTTATCATAGGTACACTTCAACTGTGAGAGACGGAATCTAAAACAAAAATCCAGAAAATCACATTGTATGATTTTTAAGTAATTAATTTGCATTTTATTGCATGACATAAGTATTTGATCACCTACCAACCAGTAAGAATTCCGGCTCTCACAGACCTGTTAGTTTTTCTTTAAGAAGCCCTCCTGTTCTCCACTCATTACCTTTATTAACTGCACCTGTTTGAACTCGTTACCTGTATAAAAGACACCTGTCCACACACTCAAACAGACTCCAACCTCTCCACAATGGCCAAGACCAGAGAGCTGTGTAAGGACATCAGGGATAAAATTGTAGACCTGCACAAGGCTGGGATGGGCTACAGGACAATAGGCAAGCAGCTTGGTGAGAAGGCAACAACTGTTGGCGCAATTATTAGAAAATGGAAGAAGTTCAAGATGACGGTCAATCACCCTCGGACTGGGGCTCCATGCAAGATCTCACCTCGTGGGGCATCAATGATCATGAGGAAGGTGAGGGATCAGCCCAGAACTACACGGCAGGACCTGGTCAATGACCTGAAGAGAGCTGGGACCACAGTCTCAAAGAAAACCATTAGTAACACACTACGCCGTCATGGATTAAAATCCTGCAGCGCACGCAAGGTCCCCCTGCTCAAGCCAGCGCATGTCCAGGCCCATCTGAAGTTTGCCAATGACCATCTGGATGATCCAGAGGAGGAATGGGAGAAGGTCATGTGGTCTGATGAGACAAAATAGAGCTTTTTGGTCTAAACTCCACTCGCCGTGTTTGGAGGAAGAAGAAGGATGAGTACAACCCCAAGAACACCATCCCAACCGTGAAGCATGGAGGTGGAAACATCATTCTTTGAGGATGCTTTTCTGCAAAGGGGACAGGACGACTGCACCGTATTGAGGGGAGGATGGATGGGGCCATGTATCGCGAGATCTTGGCCAACAACCTCCTTCCCTCAGTAAGAGCATTGAAGATGGGTCGTGGCTGGGTCTTCCAGCATGACAACGACCCGAAACACACAGCCAGGGCAACTAAGGAGTGGCTCCGTAAGAAGCATCTCAAGGTCCTGGAGTGGCCTAGCCAGTCTCCAGACCTGAACCCAATAGAAAATCTTTGGAGGGAGCTGAAAGTCCGTATTGCCCAGCGACAGCCCCGAAACCTGAAGGATCTGGAGAAGGTCTGTATGGAGGAGTGGGCCAAAACCCCCTGCTGCAGTGTGTGCAAACCTGGTCAAGACCTACAGGAAACGTATGATCTCTGTAATTGCAAACAAAGGTTTCTGTACCAAATATTAAGTTCTGCTTGTCTGATGTATCAAATAGTTATGTCATGCAATAAAATGCAAATTAATTACTTAAAAATCATACAAATGTGATTTTCTGGATTTTTGTTTTAGATTCTGTCTCTCACAGTTGAAGTGTACCTATGATAAAGATTACAGACCTCTACATGCTTTGTAAGTAGGAAAACCTGCAAAATCGGCAGTGTATCAAATACTTGTTCTCCCCACTGTAATACAGTGAGGGAAAAAAGTATTTGATCCCCTGCTGATTTTGTATGTTTGCCCACTGACAAAGACATGATCAGTCTATCATTTTAATGGTAGGTTTATTTGAACAGTGAGAGACAGAATAACAACAAAAAAATCCTGAAAAACGCATTTTCAATGCCCTGGCTGAGGGAAGGAGGTTCTCACCCAAGATTGACGGTACATGGCCCCGTCCATCGTCCCTTTGATGCGGTGAAGTTGTCCTGTCCCCTTAGCAGAAAAACACACCCAAAGCATAATGTTTCCATCTCCATGTTTGACGGTGGGGATGGTGTTCTTGGGGTCATAGGCAGCATTCCTCCTCCTCCAAACACGGCGAGTTGAGTTGATGCCAAAGAGCTCGATTTTGGTCTCATCTGACCACAACACTTTCACCCAGTTCTCCTCTGAATCATTCAGATGTTCATTGGCAAACTTCAGACGGGCCTGTATATGTGCTTTCTTGAGCAAGGGGACCTTGCGGGCGCTGCAGGATTTCAGTCCTTCACGGCGTAGTGTGTTACCAATTGTTTTCTTGGTGACTATGGTCCCAGCTGCCTTGAGATCATTGACAAGATCCTCCCGTGTAGTTCTGGGCTGATTCCTCACCGTTCTCATGATCATTGCAACTCCACGAGGTGAGATCTTGCATGGAGCCCCAGGCCGAGGGAGATTGACAGTTATTTTGTATTTCTTCCATTTGCGAATAACCACACCAACTGTTGTCACCTTCTCACCAAGCTGCTTGGCGATGGTCTTGTAGCCCATTCCAGCCTTGTGTAGGTCTACAATCTTGTCCCTGACATCCTTGGAGAGCTCTTTGGTCTTGGCTATGGTGGAGAGTTTGGAATCTGATTGATTGATTGCTTCTGTGGACAGGTGTCTTTTATACAGGTAACAAGCTGAGATTAGGAGCACTCCCTTTAAGAGTGTGCTCCTAATCTCAGCTCGTTACCTGTATAAAAGACACATGGGAGCCAGAAATCTTTCTGATTGAGAGGGGGTCAAATACTTATTTCCCTCATTAAAATGCAAATCAATTCATAAAATTTTTGACATGCGTTGTTTCTGGATTTTGTTGTTGTTATTCTGTCTCTCACTGTTCAAATAAACCTACCATAAAAATTATAGACTGATCATTTCTTTGTCAGTGGGCAAACGTACAAAATCAGCAGGGGATCAAATACTTTTTTCCCTCACTGTGTGTATATATATATATATATATGTCAGATCCCAATGTGTCCTGGTCAAAAGTAGCGCACTACATAGGGAATAGGGAGTCAATTGGTAGAGCATGGCGCTTGCAACGCCAGGGTTGTGGGTTCGATTCCCACGGGGGCCAGTAAGAAAAATGTATGCACTCACTAACTGTAAGTCGCTCTGGATAAGAGCGTCTGCTAAATGACTACATTTTTTAAACAAAAATTGTGGAACTCGGCCACAAGTTCAATCATCCAAATCAGGAGGTCAAGTAAGGTTGAAGTTAAACCTCCTGAAGAGATCTCTGCAACCTTTGACCTCTCACCTGAATGATGGCAGCGTCGATGAGAGTCTGGAGACGGATGAAGCCAGAGTACCAGTAGTTAGCTGCTCTGCAGTTCACTGAGCTGGCAAAACAGTTGGCTGAGGGAGGGAGAAAAAACACAGAGACACAGACAGACAGACAGACAGACAGACAGACATACTCCGTTATTTCCTTCATAACTCACATCTATACACTGACTAGTGACCAATCCTTTGAATTATCTAGGCGTTTATAATCATCTTGCAGTATGCAAATACATCTCCAAAGCGGAAGGCTTTCTATTGTATTGGGGATGTTCTGCTTGTACACAGAGCGTATGCTAATACTCTGTCTCTCACACTAATGGACATTAGGAAGGAATAGGCTCAACTCTTGCTTGCAATTAAAAAATATATACTTTTTTATCTATAGCAAAATTAAAATAATCTCTCACCAATAGACTCAGTGTAGTCGCTGGGGAGGGGCAGCTGGTTGTAAGGGAAGCGCAACTTGTAAGAGGTGGGTGTGCTGCCCATGAAGACCACCCCAACGTAGCCTGAGGGCTCATAAAGACTGGCATTCTCCAGATCCTCTTCACTAGAGAACATCTCCAGACGATCCTGCAAGTCTACAGTACAATCAGGAAATCACAAGAAATTAAGCAATTAATACACTGTCTGCGTCCCAAATGGCACCGTACTACTGTTATAGTGCACAACTTTTGACAAGGGCCCATAGAAATTCCCTCCAGGCTCCAGTCAATGCTTAGCCTACACCAAGGCAATGCTTTTAGGCTAAATCCATGAGGGGACGGGTGCATTCCATGCCTTGGTTTTGTTAACCTGGTCACCGTCTCCAAATGCTAACATTTTAGCATTTGTGCGACAAATCCAACACAAGTCAATATCACCTATATTAGCATTTTTCGCACTTCATGTCCATCCTCCTACTTACGCATTTCCTGGGCCACCTCCTCCATGATGTGATTGGTGGCATTGTTAATGGGGGTGTATCCCAGGCCCTTTAGTAAGTGGTAGTCCTCCCTCTCCAGCTCCATGGTACTGATGCCTCCATAGTAGACATGGGGGTTCAGGGTGCTGATCAGAATCAGCAGGCACAGCAGCAGCAGCGGCAGGATCAACTCCTAGAGGAGAAAAGGCACCAATCAATCAATCAATCAAATCCTGGAGGGAAAGGGCATCAATCAACCACTCACCCCCTCAATTAATCAATCAAATGTATTTATAAAGGGCATCAATCAATGAATCAATAATTAAATCAAACAAAGGTATTTATAAAGCCCTTTTATATCAGCACTTGTCACAAAGTGCTTGACAGTAACCCGGCCTAGATGGAAGGACACAAGACTGAGGTTAAATTAACACGTGGATGGATATCAGCATGTCATTCTAATAAACAGCACAGTGGCACTACCGTAAACATCCTAATAACATCCCCATCCTACTACCGTAAACATCCTAATAACATCCCCACCCCAAACCGGACTACTCCTCCACCATAACCACATAACCACTCGATGGCCGTGTTTGAGCGGATCAAATCTGTGACGCATTGTGATCTGACTGATCTACAAATAATAATGAATGAGTAGTTATTTATGATGCAAAGTGATTTGTCAGTCAGTCGGCAGTCACGTACACTGTCGGCTACAATGTCGAACAAGCCCACTGTATGCAGCTTGTCCAAGGTCTCAAACTCTCACTACCATCAAGGTTGGCGACAAACAAACAGTGCTATTAAACAACCCTGATCTCTCTTGACAGGCTGACCTTGGGGAGCAGTGAAATTAATTGAAACACTTCATTGGAGTGTTTGGCATGTTAAGCCCTCAGCTGGAGGCTGGCGTATCTTTCAAATTGCCACAGATAAAAATATGTGTTAGCTGCTCCTATGACATACCTAGTCCTATGCGTATTAGGTAAGTAAGTAGCCTTGCACGAGTCTGTCTTTTGTTTCTGTAGTGTGAGGCAGCTTGATGTTCTATACAAGTACACCCACTGAACAGGATGCTAGTCTATCGCAGGGCCTATGCCTATTACGTCCATATAAACACTCTGTGGGCTGGTTTCCCGGAGTAAAAAACACACATTATGAAGGGGGTAATAAAACCTCAAACGTTAAGTCCCCTATTTAGGAAACCTTGAGCGGTTGCCGGTAATAGGCTACACGAGGAGTCGGCAACCTTTCTCACCGATTTGCGTGCCAGTTAAGGTTTTCATATGCACATTTTGTGAAACAGTTTAATTTAAATTTATAATAACATCTACATATCTTAAAATCATTGTTGTGTGGTTAATCAAAATTCTATCCAAATCTAAATGAAAATTATACAAACCTAAAAAGTAACTTCTATTGCCATTGCCAACTATGTAAAAATAGCCTACATAAAGCCAACAAATAAAAAGATTGCAGCCTGCATGTAGAAAATATCCTGATAAAAATTAATATTCTATAAATCACATTGGCTACACATGGCCTGTTTGCAACGAACTTGAAAATTTGTATCAACTATTAACTTGGGTCTGGCCCGAAGCTTGCACTAGTGAACTTGCAACATCGTATAAAATATTCTGGGCCCTCAGAGTTTCCCACGCCAACGGAGCAGAGTACCGGCACCTCAGATTTTATACTGCTTGAGCTCCTGTTCCTCTTATAGAATACTAGCTCAAAAGTATTGTGGAGCTCCTGCACCTTAATATAAAACAGTACCAGCACCCAAAATTAGTACCGGAACCTATTTCAGTCCAAGTCAAGCACTGATAAGAAGTAATCAGGTAGGCCTATTTTATGATGTTGCTACTGGATCAGACCATTACATTTTCCCTTTCACGCTGAGAGGTTATCGAAAGGCAGAGAGCTGGAAAGACTTTTCAAATACATTGAGGAACTATTGTAATTCTCAATGGACGTAAAAACTGACTTTGTTTGCTTGCTGTTTGAGGTTAAGAAAACATTACTTTGCGAAGCTCCACAGGTCATTATTGGTGGTGTGTTAAGCCAATCAGAAATACTATCAGATCCCCAAATGGGCACAGTTATATGTCTACATTTGCGCGCAGGCCAGGTAGCCTATAGGCCTACTTCTATGCGTGCGCGTCCTTATTCAACATTGCCAGGAGCGCTCCAAACACAAGACAATGACTAAATTGACAAAACTCGTAAATGGAATGAAATAAACCAAAACTTGTTTCTCACAAGTGTAGCATAGGTTGTGCACTCAGCAAACAATGATAACAGGAAAACTGGAATAATAATATTGAATGCATTAACAGAAATTACCGTAACCAAAGTAATAATTCCAGTCGACTAATTGCGGTCAGCCCTACACTACGATGATCATATTTTTTGAAGAAGGTGAAATCTTATAATAAGTATTTTATAATTTGATTTTTACTATATTTACAATAGGGGTGTGAACGTTTAAACGCTAAAACGTTTAAATGATATTGGGATCCTTAACATTAAGAAGAATCTAACGGAAATTCTATGTCTTTTTCCCCCACAAAATTTAAATCACAGTGCAACTGGCTCGCCTGCTCTTTCTCTTCGCTAATGATGCAAGTGGGTGTTCAGTCTTCGGTCTGTTAGAATATCCTAGCCCAGGGTTCTTCAATTCCGGTCCTGGAGGGCCGAAACACTTCTGTTTTTTTATTTCTACCTGGTAGTTAATTGCACTCACCTGGTGTCCCAGGTCTGAATTAGCCCCTGATTAGAAGGAGAGGACGAAAAACAGAGGTGTTTCGGCCCTCCAGGACCGGAATTGAAGAACCCTGTCCTAGCCTATTCATTGATGATAGGCCCTGCTTTACTTAAGCTGCGAGACATCGCAAGCCAAGAAATTGCGAAATTCAGCATTCCATTGCGAGATACAGCTTTTGATTGCCAATAGATAAGCCTAGCCAAGGCACTTTCAAGGGTATATGACTGTGGTAGATAGGCTATAACTTCATTGCCCTGCTCTAGCAGTCTAACATACAATAATATTATTCTGCATTGTGAATTGCTGTGGA
The DNA here is from genome assembly GCF_020615455.1 of Coregonus clupeaformis. Lineage (NCBI taxonomy): Eukaryota > Metazoa > Chordata > Actinopteri > Salmoniformes > Salmonidae > Coregonus > Coregonus clupeaformis. Next base: position 85,420,777 of record NC_059192.1, read on the forward strand.
AATTTATGATTTTTTCTTAAAGTTATAACGGAAAGCCGATAAAAATTGCAGTTTAAACGTTAAGCAGAATTGTCCATTTGTCACCTCCCTAACTTAGAGAGCATTTCAGTCATTTCAAGCCCTATTGCCCCACTTCTCTTGAATAGGGTAAAATAATTTCACTGAACAAAAATCTAAACGCAACATGCAACAATTTCAAAGATTTTACTGAGTTACAGTTCATATGAGGAAATCAGTCAATTGAAATAAATTCATTAGGCCCTAATCTATGGGTTCCACATGACTGGTCAGAGGCGCAGCCATAGGTGGGCTTGGGACGGCATAGGCCCACCCACTGGGGAGCCAGGCCCAGCCAATCAGAATGAGTTTTTCCCCACAAAAGGGCTTTATTACAGACAGAAATACTCCTCAGTTTCATAAGCTGTCCGGATGGTTGATCTCAGACAATCCCGCAGGTGAAGAAGCTCGATGTGGAGGTCCTGGGCTGGCGTGGTTACACATGGTCTGCGGTTGTGAGGCCGGTTGGACCTACTGCCAAATTCTCTAAAACGACGTTGGAGGCGGCTTACGGTACAGAAATGAACATTACATTCTCTGGCAACAGCTCTGGTGGACATTCCTGCAGTCAGCATGCCAACTGCACACTCCCTCAAAGAATGGCCTTTTATTGTCCCCAGCACAAGGTGCACCTGTGTAATGATCATGCTGTTTACTCAGCTTCTTGTTATGCCACACCTGTCAGGTGGAATGATTATCTTGGCAAAGGAGAAATGCTCACAAACCGGGATGTAAACAAAGTTGTGCCCAAAATCTGAGAGAAATAAGCTTTTGTGCGTATGGAAAATGTCTGGGATCATTTATTTCAGCTCATGAAACATGGGACCAGCACATGTTGCATTTATATTTTTGTTCAGTGTAGATGATTTTCCAGATTTTCCTAATATTTGTACTATGTACCTGAGCTTGTGTCCTGAAAAGTGAGTACACCTCCGCAATTTATAACTATTTTTACCAGAAATGTGAGCTCCATACCTTTCTAAAACTATGCAACATTACCAGGAATTTTTTTTTTGCCTGGCTACCCAAACTCCTCGCTCCGGACAAAATGCTACACCCACGGACGTTTCTTCTACCAATGAGTCTGGATCTGAGTACCTCCCCAATGATTTCTAGAACTGAAAAACATTCTAACAGTTCTGATCGGTCCTAGAAACCGATGGGTTGGGCCAGAGCCAGAACACATCTTGGTAAAGTGGACGTTTGAAAATTCGTAATTGGCTTTGATATTCTGATTGGTTAGAGTTGATCACTGATGACTTCGTTCTGTACAACACCCCTCATTTTCACCACAAACGACTTAAATGATGGCAGTCTCAGACTGAAGTACTGTATGTAGCGAACGATAGAGCAGCGGAAAAATTCAGTTTGAGTCGTCAGGCAAATTGTTTATGGCCATCTCATTAAAAAGTATTACTTTGGGTATGTCTATTTGGGTGGAAATCTATATTTTGCCGTGACATTCCAGTTCAGTTGTTCATAAACTGTTAATTACTTCCTTATCGTTAGTTTATAAATCTGTAATGAACAGTTATAACCCCCCAAAAAAGCACACGTTTGATAAACACAGCTTTGCCAAAGGATAATCATTAACGCTGAACTGGCATTGGTGCTTTTCTCCCAGACAAGCTTAGCACAGAGGCATGGAGCGTTACATAACATGCTTAATTTATTTGGTTGCGTTTTAATAACCTTTGAAAGGACTACAGCCAGCCCAAGATGGATGATGACAGTCAGAGAGCGGTTGGTGTGGCTCGCAGGATTAAAAAGCATAGTCTACCACTTCATCTTAATAGCACAGGTGCAGTAGGAGCTGTATGCTAAGTGTCAGCCTGCTTTCCGATATAGTGCACTACTTTTGACCAGGACTAATGGGGTTCTGGTCACAAGTAGTGTACTACAAAGGGACAAGAGTACCATGTGGAATGCAACCCTAGTTATTCAACACTTGCTGCCTTCCCTTATACAGCTACTTAATTTCCAGGAAGCCCCTCTCAAACACTGGCTACCCCGGGAGGAAAATGTGAAACAGGGAGACACATTAATAATGCATTACAGCAACTTAGCAACTCCAAATTAAAAAAGCATGGCCCTACAAAGAAGGAAAACCCACAAAAAATAGAAAAATGTTTCTTATTTATTTCAATTCCAAGTTGTGGAGACCTGCTGAGTTGCGAAGGAGAAGGCAAACATATTTTTACTGGTCACAACAAGTTTACAGAAGCTTGTGGGCGGGTGGGCACAATAAAATGCTAGAGTCAAAATGCTCTGGAGCGAGGTAAAACAAGAGAAAGGAAGGTACATGTGACTGACCATAACAGTGCACTCCTAGCCTGCAGTACTATTACCTAACTACCCCTTATAGTCCTAATGGGAACAGCCTAGAATGTGGTGTGTTGTGTGATTAATATCATAGAATATAAAAATAATTTTGTATTAGCTCTCTCCTGGCAGCAGGAAATTATGATGAGTTACATAGTTAGCTATATAGCTACAGTTGAAGTCGGAAGTTTACATACACCTTAGCCAAATACATTTAAACTCAGTTTTTCACAATTCCTGACATTTAATCCTAGTAAAAATTCCCTGTCTTAGGTCAGTTAGGATCACCACTTTATTTTAAGAATGTGAAATGTCAGAATAATAGTAGAGAGAATTATTTATTTCAGCTTTTATTTATTTCATCACATTTTAAATTTTTAAAATTTTTAGTCATTTAGCAGACGCTCTTATCCAGAGCGACTTACAGTTAAGTGAGTGCATACATGATATTTTTTTCATACTGGCCCCCCGTGGGAAACCCACAACCCTGGCGTTGCAAACGCCATGCTCTACCAACTGAGCTACATCCCTGCCGGCCATTCCCTCCCCTACCCTGGACGACGCTGGGCCAATTGTGCGCCGTTCCCCGTGGGTCAGAAGTTTACATACACTCAATTAGTATTTGGTAGCATTGCCTTTAAATTGTTTAACTTGGGTCAAACGTTTCGGGTAGCCTTCCACAAGCTTCCCACAATAAGTTGGGTGAATTTTGGCCAATTCCTCCTGACAGAACTGGTGTAACTGAGTCAGGTTTGTAGGCCGCCTTGCTCGCACATGCTTTTTCAGTTCTGCCCACAAATATTCTATCGGATTGAGGTCAGGGCTTTATGATGCCCACTCCAATACCTTGACTTTGTTGTCCTTAAGCCATTTTGCCACAACTTTGGAAGTATGCTTGGGGTCATTGTCCATTTGGAAGACCCATTTGCGACCAAGCTTTAACTTCCTGACTGATGTCTTGAGATGTTGCTTCAATATATCCACATAATTTTCCTTCCTCATGATGCCATCTATTTTGTGAAGTGCACCAGTCCCTCCTGCAGCAAAGCACCCCCACAGCATGATGCTGCCACCCCGTGCTTCACGGTTGGGATGGTGTTCTTCGGCTTGCAAGCCTTCCCCTTTTTCCTCCAAACATAACGATGGTCATTATGGCCAAACAGTTCTATTTTTGTTTCATCAGACCAGAGGACATTTCTCCAAAAAGTACGATCTTTGTCCCCATGTGCAGTTGCAAACCGTAGTCTGGCTTTTTTATGGCGGTTTTGGAGCAGTGGCTTCTTCCTTGCTGAGCGGCCTTTCAGGTTATGTCGACATAGGACTCGTTTTACTGTGGATATAGATACTTTTGTTTCCTCCAGCATCTTCACAAGGTCCTATGCTGTTGTTCTGGGATTGATTTGCACTTTTCGCACCAACGTACGTTCATCTCTAGGAGACAGAACGCGTCTCCTTCCTGAGCGGTATGACGGCTGCGTGGTCCCATGGTGTTTATACTTGCGCACTATTGTTTGTACAGATGAACGTGGTACCTTCAGGCGTTTGGAAATTGCTCCCAAGGATTAACCAGACTTGTGGAGGTTTACTATTTTTTTTCAGAGGTCTTGGCTGATTTATTTGGATTTTCCCATGATGTCAAGTAAAGAGGCACTGAGTTTGAAGGTAGGCCTTGAAATACATCCACAGGTACACCTCCAATTGAGTCAAATGATGTCAATTAGCCTATCAGAAGCTTCTAAAGGTATGACATCATTTTCTGGAATTTTCCAAGCTGTTTAAAGGCACAGTCAACTTAGTGTATGTACATTTCTGACCCACTGGAATTGTGATACAGTGAAGTAATCTGTTTAAACAATTGTTGGAAATATGACTTGTGTCGTGCACAAAGTAGATGTCCTAACCGACTTGCCAAAACTATAGTTTGTTAACAAGAAATGTGTGGAGTGGTTGAAAAACGAGTTTTAATGACTCCAACCTAAGTGTATGCAAACTTCCGACTTCAACTGTAGCTACTTTTCTCAGATGCAAAACATAAAGGGTCGGTTTCCCGGACACAGATTAAGGCTAGTCCTGGACTAAAATAAAACTCAATGGGGAATCACAATTGAAAGTGCTTCTTAGTCCTGGACTAGGTTTAATCTGTGTCCGGGAAACAGGCCCAAAGTGATTCAAATCAGGCAAACAAAGCACAAGGTGCAACAAGTAACCCACCTGCAGACTCTGTTGTTTAGTCCTCCATTTGATGAGTAGATTCTTGTAAAGCAGGCTTTTCGTTTGATGCCAGACTCCGGCATCTCTTCTGATTATGTTGGGCTGCATACTAACGTTACTACCAGCATGCTTCAACTGTCTGGGGCATGAATGAGGACGTTCTCCACAGCTGGGCGCAATAGCTGCAAAACAAGAGACAAAGCATCCTTGTTGTGAGGAACTTTTTTAGATGGCTCACTAACTACTAGATTGATGTGTTGGCATTCATTTGATGATGGTAGGGATCTCAAGGGAAGTAGCTAGCTAGCTGGCTGGCTGGCTAGCAAAATTATTAACGCATGGGTCGATCATTTTAGCTAGCTAGGCTAATTGGGCGATTCCACGGCTGCGGAAAATATTTTTGTTATCTCAGAGTGTTCTGGCAATTCTCATATAGGAACTTCATTGGGAGCAAGGATGTTTAACATGCTTTTTACATTTGTTTCACAATTATTATTTTTTTATCATGATGAAATTAGCCATTTTAGGCCTTATTTAGACCTATACATACCTATGATCTGTGAACCATACATGATACATACTCCTTATAGTGTTCTCAAATATGGAGTATGTCTAGATTCTGAAATACAAATGTTCATGTTCATTTAATCAACATTAAGAATATTAATATTAAATATACTCCTTTTTGATTTTGCTTATTTTTAGACATATTGTTTGCAACAATAGCTATACTCTTCAAACACGACTAATTTCCAGAGTGGGTTCTCTGGTACTTTTAATGATATGACCCATTTTATAAATAGGAATTGACATTATAGGTCATTAACCAATCACAGCCATTCTTAAGGATTGCACATTCAGCAAGTCACCAGAGGGAGTTCCCATTTAATCAATTTTCCCATTCACTGTGTTGGTGGTGCTCATAAAATGTATCATACTTTCAGAATGAGTAGAGAGCCCACTCTGGAAGACTTATTTCACCTTTATTTAACCCAATGAGTCCCACCGTCACGACTTCTAACCCCTTTTCAAACACTGTGTGTGTTTGAGCTATTGACTTCTTGTACCATTGGATTTGTCTATTTCTTCTGCATCCGTTGGTACCAACCATTAGTCTGAGTGATTAACAGGGGCTGAGCTAGAGCGGTCTTTGTGAGACAAGTGCGGATCCCGAAGGGACCAGATCTTTTTTATATAAATGTATGTAGTGTCAGAATGGTTATAGCTACAAACTATTAAAAGCTTGATGAAAATCTGACTCATGAACATGCACGTGTAACATGTCTTACTCTATGACGCTCACAAGCTACACAAGAGTCATTAGAAGGTAAGGGGTTCTTCTACATAGAAGTTCATTGAAAATCCCAGGACATAGTGTCTATAATAAACTCACATACTGTAGTTTCTGTTACAAACTCCAAACAGTTGTCACTGACTAGTTGGTTTTTAATTTCCTGCAGTGCAAACAATTTCTGTACTTACAGCATTCATATAAATTCATTATCCGGTTTTTGCTTTGGCAGACATTTTTTTATTTTGACATTTGTCAATAAAACTCATGAATGCAACTGTTTATGTCAAATTGTTTTGTGTTCTACTTGTAGCACTGGTTGCCCTGAAAAGAAAATGATAAAACACTTAATAGTGAGTGTAAATATAAGAGCTAAGCAGGGTGTCATGCTGAGAGCATGGTCTCTTTCACAGATGATAATAGATTTGATGTACTTGTGGAGGATATTGTTCCAAATAACATGTTTTAAAATGAACATAATCAAAAAGGGTAGTTTTGAGATATTAATATTTGTAATGTTGAATAAATGATTATGCATTTTTTTCTTTCAGAATCAAGACATTCCATATTTGTGACTCGTTTCAGGGAACTAGGCTTATGTCGCACGTCACTACTTCACAGGAGAGGCATTTGAACGTAAACTTTTTTTTAAAAATCAAAATGCATTTTTTGGGCAGAATTTTGGCTTTCATGTGCATTACTAACAAACGTGTATGCCATCTGTAAATACAAATACAATTCTTAAATTACGAGCCCAGTTGGTTTAGCCACGGAAAAAGACATGAACCTTCCCACGACCCATGATTGGCTGAGATAATGGATGGGCTGGACATGCCGGGAGATGAGTTTGGATTGGTCTGTCATGTAGCATCTTCTGTCTATAAAAGTGAGCTGCTCAGTATGTGTTGATAGTCCTTTCTACCGTGCCGGTTTTGAAAGATATAATGTTAGCCATTGAGAACTACAAAAGTTTTGCTACTTTTCTCAACAACATTGATGCCCTGAAATTAGCAGGTGCTATCGACAGATTTTACATTTACATTTTAGTCATTTAGCAGACGCTCTTATCCAGAGCGACTTACAGGAGCAATTAGGGTTAAGTGCCTTGCTTAAGGGCACATCGACAGATTTTTCACCTAGTCGGCTCGGGGATTAGAACCAGCGACCTTTCGGTTACTGGCACAACGCTCTTACCCACTAAGCTACCTGCCGCCCCATCAGTTGGAAAACGTGATGGGCTACTTTCTGCACACGCCACGGTCAGTGTGAACTGGAGAGACTTGACACAACGCTTGCCAAACAATATGTAGTTACAAACAAAACAGATTTAAATGGTTCCAGTCTGCCGTGAAGCATTCGTCCATATACAGTGAGGGAAAAAAGTATTTGATCCCCTGCTGATTTTGTACGTTTGCCCACTGACAAAGAAATGATCAGTCTATAATTTTAAATGGTAGATTTATTTGAACAGTGAGAGACAGAATAACAACAAAAAAATCCAGAAAGACGCATGTCAAAAATGTTATAAATTGATTTGCATTTTAATGAGGGAAATAAGTATTTGACCCCCTCTCAATCAGAAAGATTTCTGGCTCCCAGGTGACTTTTATACAGGTAACAAGCTGAGATTAGGAGCACACTCTTAAAGGGAGTGCTCCTAATCTCAGTTTGTTACCTGTATAAAAGCCACCTGTCCACAAAAGCAATCAATCAGATTCCAAACTCTCCAGCATGGCCAAGACCAAAGAGCTCTCCAAGGATGTCAGGGAAAAGATGGTAGACCTACACAAGGCTGGAATGGGCTACAAGACCATCGCCAAGCAGCTTGGTGAGAAGGTGACAACAGTTGGTGCGATTATTCGCAAATGGAAGAAACACAAAAAAACTGTCAATCTCCCTCGGCCTGGGGCTCCATGCAAGATCTCACCTCGTGGAGTTGTAATGATCATGAGAACGGTGAGGAATCAGCCCAGAACTACACGGGAGGATCTTGTCAATGATCTCAAGGCAGCTGGGACCATAGTCACCAAGAAAACAATTGGTAACACACTACGCCGTGAAGGACTGAAATCCTGCAGCGCCCGCAAGGTCCCCCTGCTCAAGAAAGCACATATACAGGCCCGTCTGAAGTTTGCCAATGAACATCTGAATGATTCAGAGGAGAACTGGGTGAAAGTGTTGTGGTCAGATGAGACCAAAATCGAGCTCTTTGGCATCAACTCAACTCGCCGTGTTTGGAGGAGGAGGAATGCTGCCTATGACCCCAAGAACACCATCCCCACCGTCAAACATAGAGGTGGAAACATTATGCTTTGGGGGTGTTTTTCTGCTAAGGGGACAGGACAACTTCACCACATCAAAGGGACGATGGACGGGGCCATGTACCATCGAATCTTGGGTGAGAAACATCCTTCCCTCAGCCAGGGTATTGAAAATGGGTCGTGGATGGGTATTCCAGCATGACAATGACCCAAAACACACAGCCAAGGCAACAAAGGAGTGGCTCAAGAAGAGGCACATTAAGGTCGTGGAGTGGCCTAGCCAGTCTCCAGACCTTAATCCCATAGAAAATCTGTGGAGGGAGCTGAAGGTTCGAGTTGCCAAACGTCAGGCTCAAAACCTTAATGACTAGGAGAAGATCTGCAAAGAGGAGTGGGACAAAATCCCTCCTGAGGTGTGTGCAAACCTGGTGGCCAACTACAAGAAACGTCTGACCTCTGTGATTGATAACAAGGGTTTTGCCACCAAGTACTAAGTCATGTTTGGCAGAGGGGTCAAATACTTATTTCCCTCATTAAAATGCAAATCAATTTATAACATTTTTGACATGTGTTTTTCTGGATTTTTGTTGTTGTTATTCTGTCTCTCACTGTTCAAATAAACCTACCATTAAAAATTATAGACTGATCATGTCTTTTTCAGTGGGCAAACATAGAAAATCAGCAGGGGATCAAATACTTTTTTCCCTCACTGTATACAGGTAAGAGTCTAGCTACATTTTCAGATATTATACATTTCTAATTTTGTCAGAAAGTAATTTCATTGCAAGTTAAAGCGAACTGTTCGCTAGTTAGTGAACGTTAGCTTGCTGCCTCACTAGCTAACGTTACATGTATGATCTGTGTAGTAATATTATTCGAATCAGAAATCCATTTGCATTGCTAGTTATAGCCTAATGTTAGCTAGCTAACATTGAACCTAGTTGTTAGCTTTAGCTACCTGCAGATTAATACTACAGCTATGACAATGTTTGTATTAATAGTAGTATGAGTTGGGATTATGCTGGTTCATTGTTTAGCTAGCTAGCTAGCTAGCTAGATGTCTAAACAAAAGACTGCACTTTGTCAGATGATTACATGACCCCTCAAGTTAGCCAGGTGTGTCTATGGGTGATTACGGCCATCTATTGTATTTCATGAACATGTGTACATGTCTAGACAATAGTGACCCATCCACTTAGCTAGATGTGGCTGGGGGTTGGTTATAGCATTTCCTTCACATGACCCATCAATTTAGACAAGTGTGTCGGGTAAGCGTCATCTAATAATTATAAAATATTTTTATCTAGACACTTTGTTTTTGATATTGCTACTATCCCTGAACCGTTTACACCTTCTGTATCCTGTGCTTGTGACAAACTTAGATTTTATTTGATATAGTGTGTGTTTACCAGAGACGGTAATGTGAAGAATAATAATAATTGCCTACCATTCAGCTGTTTTCTAACCTCATTGTCTGAACCGTTAACGTTAGGTAGTAAGTGGCTACTGTGCTTGAAATTTACCTAGCTTGTTGCTACCTGGATAGCTACTAGAACAATAGCTGGAACGACCTAGCGAACAGACACAAACTGGCTGAGTCAATTCAGTGGCTAGCTTTGCACTTGGCTAGCTAACAGTAGCTGCTAGGGGTAAGTCATAACCTACATTTGTGTTTTGTTTTTACATATTGGTAGCCAGAGTCGTTCAAGGAAAAATCGGGACATGGGTGACTAGTTAACGTTAGCTTGGCTCTCTCTGTGTGTCCGTGCCGTGAAAGGAGGGGTTTCTTCTTTGTCTGAAAGCAATGGCTAGCTAGTATGCTAACTATTCTAGCTAACTAACTGGCTGAATAAGTTGACGACGGACTCGCTCAAGCTGTCGGGACTAACCCACAACGTTAGACACGGACACGAACGATCTGCTTGGCGTGTTGACACACTGGTGGTTTGTTGTGGCCGAGTATTGGTGCTAAACCGTGTTGTTGGAGTCCGGCATGCTAGCTGGCTGTGGCGTCTTATGACTAGGTGCCCTGGACGATTTTCACGGAAGAATACTGTACCTAGTTAGCTAGCTGAATAAACTAAGTTAGTCTATTCCTAGAAAACATTGAACCGCTGTAGTTTACAACAATTATAGTTTCTGAGGTGGAAGTTGGGAGAGTTATATTTGGGTGTTGTGGTGAGGGAGGCCCCACTCTCTCCTTTCCCAGATGTTTAGTTCATTTCATTCCGATCTCCTTTGCATTATTGTAGCCATTTTCTGCAGCCTGTCAACTATGCCTCTGTCTATCCCTGTTCTCTCCTCTCCGCACAGGCTATACAAACGCCTCACACCGCGTGGCTGCTGCCTCTCTAACCTGGTGGTCCCTGCACACACCACACACGTGGAGTTCCAGGTCTCAGGCAGCCTCTGGAACTGCCGTTCTGCTGCCAACAAGGCAGAGTTCATTTCAGCCTATGCTACCCTCCAGTCCCTCAACTTCTTGGCGCTGACGGAAACATGGATTACCACTGAAAACACTGCTACTCCTACTGCTCTCTCCTCGTCTGACCATGTGTTCTCGCATACCCCGAGAGCATCTGGTCAGCGGGGTGGTGGCACAGGAATCCTCATCTCTCCCAAGTGGACATTCTCTATTTTTCCCCTGACCCATCTGTCGATCTCCTCATTTCAATTCCATGCTGTCAGAGTCACTAGCCCATTTAAGCTTAATATCCTTGTCATTTATCGCCCTCCAGGTTCCCTTGGAGAGTTCATCAATGAGCTTGACACCTTGATAAGTTCCTTTACTGAGGATGGCTCACCCCTCACAGTTCTGGGGGACTTCAACCTCCCTACGTCTACCTTTGACTCATTTCTCTCTGCCTCCTTCTTTCCACTCCTCTCCTCTTTTGACCTCACCCTCTCACCGTCCCCCCCTACTCTGTGTCACGGAGGCTCTCCGCACTGCTAAAGCTAACTCTCTCTCCTCTGCTCTTGTCCTTCTAGACCTGTCTGCTGCCTTTGATACTGTGAACCATCAGATCCTCTTCTCCACCCTCTCCGAGCTGGGCATCTCCGGCGCGGCTCACTCTTGGATTGCGTCCTACCTGACCGGTCGCTCCTACCAAGTGGCGTGGCGAGAAGCTGTCTCCGCACCACGTGCTCTCACCACTGGTGTCCCCCAGGGCTCAGTTCTAGGCCCTCTCCTATTCTCGCTATACACCAAGTCACTTGGCTCTGTCATATCCTCACATGGCCTCTCCTATCATTGCTACGCAGACGACACACAACTAATCTTCTCCTTTCCCCCTTCTGATAACCAGGTGGCGAATCGCATCTCTGTATGTCTGGCAGACATATCAGTATGGATGACGGATCACCACCTCAAGCTGAACCTTGGCAAGACGGAGCTGCTCTTCCTCCCGGGGAAGGACTGCCCGTTCCATGATCTCGCCATCACGGTTGACAACTCCGTTGTGTCCTCCTCCCAGAGTGCGAAGAGCCTTGGCGTGACCCTGGACAACACCCTGTCGTTCTCCGCTAACATCAAGGCGGTGACCCGATCCTGTAGGTTCATGCTCTACAACATTCGGAGAGTACGACCCTGCCTTACACAGGAAGCGGCACAGGTCCTAATCCAGGCACTTGTCATCTCCCGTCTGGATTACTGCAACTCGCTGTTGGCTGGGCTCCCTGCCTGTGCCATTAAACCCCTACAACTCATCCAGAATGCTTCAGCCCGTCTGGTGTTCAACCTTCCCAAGTTCTCTCACGTCATCCCGCTCCTCCGCACACTCCACTGGCTTCCAGTTGAAGCTCGCATCTGCTACAAGACCATGGTGCTTGCCTACAGAGCTGTGAGGGGAACGGCACCTCCGTACCTTCAGGCTCTGATCAGTCCCTACACCCAAACGAGGGCATTGCGTTCATCCACCTCTGACCTGCTGGCTCCCCTACCTCTGCGGAAGCACAGTTCCCGCTCAGCCCAGTCAAAACTGTTCGCTGCTCTGGCACCCCAATGGTGGAACAAGCTCCCTCACGACGCCAGGACAGCGGAGTCACTCACCACCTTCCGGAGACATTTGAAACCCCACCTCTTTAAGGAATACCTGGGATAGGATAAAGTAATCCTTCTACCCCCCCCCAAAAAAAAAAAAAAAAACATTGTAAAGTGGTTATCCCACTGGCTATAAGGTGAATGCACCAAAAGCCATTTTCTCAAAAGTGGGCTTACAAGTTTATCAACTTTCAAAGCATAATTACTTTCCCAATTGTTCCTCAACTGCAGTGTATGATATACAATTTTCTAGCTCTGAGTCTCTACTTTTATGCATGCAAAAACACAATTTCAAATGTTGCTACATAAGACCAAATCGTGGCAGTCGGTCACATTTTAGAGCACACCATAAGGAGTACCTATAATGTCTGTATCATGTAACGGTACGGTATTTTAGTCATTTTAGCAGATGCTCTTATCCAGAGCGATTTACAGTTAGTGAGTGCATACATTTTTCATACTGGCCCCCCGTGGGAATCGAACCCACAACCCTGGCGTTGCAAGCGCCATGCTCTACCAACTGAGCTACACGGGGGGCAGTATCACGTAACGTTATGGTTCACAGATTATAGGGTCTTAGAGGAGGCATATAGGTATAAAAGGGCCACTTTAATCATGATTTTCTCAAAAATGGTTTGTGATACAAATGTAAAAAGCATTTTAAACAATAAAGTTTCTATGTGAGAATTGCCAGAACAATTTGAGACACCAAAAATATTTTCCGCTCCCGCTGGTGTGGAATCGCTTTATTATTCTACAACGTTCGTATAACACCGGGTTCAATTATTTAGATAACAAGCCACATAAGGAAAAACGCCAGCCGAGCTGTGGCCGGGGATCAATAAATAACCTTGTTGTACACATTAGCTAGCTAGCTAACGTTACCGACTAACTAGTTGATGTTAGAAAGCTAACGTTAGCTAGCAATGTTAGACGAGTGGAAAGCCTGGCGTGGGAGTGTTAGGTATAAGAAATACGGCTAAATCTTATGTAGTGGGTAGATATAAATATAACGTTATCAATTTTTTAAAACTGCTGGTCGGTTTTTATGTAGCTAGCTACGATACATTAGCTAGATGGCTGAGCGAACAATGGTAGGACTCTGGAGATGGCTAGCTAGAAAGGAAAGAATGCTAACACACAAATAGCTCTGCAATTAAACAAAATATAAAAGTTTTAGCTACTCACGTATGAAATACATTAAGACATGTCTTTTTGTCTAATTTGTTCCTTTGTGGCCCTTGTGGTCCAGTTTTAGGTGCGTTTTATGTAAACAAACCAAATCCACTGTTTCTGGTCGTCACTAGTTACCACAGTCACAAAGTCATACACCCCGCCTATTTCTACAATGTATCTTCTTTAAATGTGATTTTAAACCTAACCGTAACCACACTGCTAAGCTTATGCATAACCCTAACCTTAAATTAAGACCAAAAAGCTATTTATTTTTTAATGAATATTTACAATATAGTCAATTGGACTTTGTGGCTACGGTAACTAGTGGAAACCGTTTTTTCTGTCGTACTTCCGTCTCTGCCATAGAATGCGGACCAAAGTGTGTGACGTTGACCAATCAAGTGTCACTGAAGCTATAACGTGCTCTGGGGCGTTGGTAAATTCAGAGCGTTGTCAGATTGTCCGTTCGTAAATGTATGGCATAACTGTATCAACTTTTATACTTTCATAGTTCTGACTAGAACATTAACGCGGTATTAGCCAGACTAAATACAAGCAACACCGTTTACTTTATCAGCTTGAGGAGGATTACTTTGCCAAAGATAATTTTGTTTTCATGAATTTTTACCATATAGCCCTTTTGACTTTGTGACTGTCGTAACTAGTGGAAACCCACTTTCAGCAAGTGAAGAGAGTACACACCATAGAGTTAGATAGAGGACTCTAAATGGATAAAACTAGTTTTGGCATGGACATTGCCATTGAGAGCTTCCACCATTTTAAAATAGTCAACTGGGTGGGACTTTCTATGGGTAAAGTAGGGAAGCAGGTAGCCTAGTGGTTAAGAGCGTTGGGCCGGTAACCGAAAGATTAGAATCCCGAGCCGGCAAGGTGGAAAAATCTGCCGTTCTGCCCTTGAGCAAGGCCGATGACGTCGATTAAGACGGCCCCCCACACCTCTCTGATTCAGAGGGGTTGGGTTGAATACAGAAAACACATTTCAGTTGACTGCATTCAGTTGTGCAACTGATTAGGTATCCCTAAAGGAAGGATCACATCATTCCATCAGGAGGGAGCAGACAATGAATTATACTTGTGAGCTAACATTAGGTGGCAGCATGTACCCTTTTAGTTTGTTTGCCAACTCTAAGGAGTAGTAGAATAAGTACATGGACAACTTCAAAATGGAGATTGCCTCAATGGCGCTGCCTGTGCACTCAGAGACGCTATAATGGGACATACTGTTTATAAAGATGATATCTCTATCTATCTCTGTGGTACAAGCTGGCCTGGCTGAAGTGACTCACAGCACAGGGAGAGAGTTATGTCGCATTCAAGCAAAATCGGAAACTCGGAACCTCCGAGGTAAAATGAACGTAAGTTATTTGCATAGGTTGATTCTGGTACTTTCAAGTGGGAAACTCGGGTATCATGTTTCTTGCCTCGTTCACGCCATGTCGGAAAATTGGGACCTCCGAGTTAAAATGAACAGCGTAGAGCTTAGAGCGTAGAGCTTCCTATTGGTTGATTCTGATACTTCCCAAGTGGGAAACTCGGGTATCATCTTTCTTCAACAAGCAAGCAAGTCGGAAATTTCTGAGTGTCTGACATGACGTGAGCAAGGCATCTATGAGTTTCCAAGTTGGACATTTCAGAGTTTCCTAGTTCTGACTAGAACATGAACGCGGCATTAGCCAGACTAAATACAAGCAACACCGTTTACTTTATCAGCTAGAGAAGGATTACTTTGCCAGAGAGGAATGCACAACTTCAATCCAGTACGCAATCATGGAGCAAATTATGGAAGTGTACTATAACTCAGTAGCTTTAATAGTCAGAACCTTGTAGATGACCTAAGTGTATGTAAACTTCCGACTTCAACTGTAAGTGTGCATGTGTGTGTACATGCAGAGCTGGCTGACGTGTGAGAGGATGAGAAAGAAGGGGTAATGAGTAGCTATGTGTGTGTGTGTGTGTTTGTGTGTATATGTGCATTCTACCTGAATGGTCGGCGGGATTCAGAGAGGGTGTAGGCCAGCGGTGATGTGGGGTCCAATTCTTCAAAGAATTGCACTTCTGGGCATTTGGACTAAAGCCTTCTCTCAACAGCAGCTCTTGACTATTATAATCCTTCACAGCTGAGTACAGCGGACTCACCACACCCTCTCCACGGTCACACACACACACACACGCACAAACAAACACACACACCCTACACCCACTCCAATTTGCATACCGCCCCAACAGATCCATAGATGACGCAATCTCGATTGCTCTCGACACTGCCCTCACCCACCTAGACAAGAGGAATACCTATGTGAGAATGCTGTTCATTGACTGCAGCTTAGCCTTCAACACCATTATCCCCTCCAAGCTTGTCACCAAGCTTAGGTTCTGAACACCTCCCCCTGCAACAGGATCCTGGACTTCCTGACGGGCCGACTCCAGGTGGTGAGGGTAGGCAACATCACCTCCACCACGCTGACCCTTAACACGGGGGCCCCACAGGGATGTGTGCTTAGTGCCCTCCGGTACTACCGTTTCACCCGACTGTGTGGCCACGCACGACTCTAACACCATTATCAAGTTTGCTGACGATACGACGGTGGTAGGCCTGATCACCGGCGACGATGAGTCAGCCTACAGGGAGGAGGTCAGTGACCTGGCAGTGTGGTGCCAGTGCAACAACTTCTCCCTCATCGGCAAGACCAAGGAGGTGATCGCGGACTACAGGAAACGGGGGGTCGAGCACGCCCACATCGACGGGGTGGCAGTGGAGCAGGTAGACAGCTTCAAGTTCCTCAGTGTCCAAATCACTAAAGACTTAAAATGGTCCTAGCACACACGCACAGTCGTGAACAAGGCGCAACAGTGCCTCTTCCCCCCCAGGAGGTTGAAAAAGTTTGGCATGGGCCCTCAAATCTTGAAAAGGTTCTACAGCTGTACAATTGAAAGCATACAGTGAGGGAAAAAAGAATTTGATCCCCTGCTGATTTTGTACGTTTGCCCACTGACAAAGAAATGGTATTGGAACTGACTTTTTCAATATTACCTGTATATAGTATGCTTACTTACTTACTTACTTTATTGTGTATTTCATATTTCTTATTCTTATTTCTCATGTGCTTTATTCTAGTAATACAATGTCATCGGTTATTGCATTTTTGGGTTTTGAATTTGCAAGAAAGGCATTTCGCTGTACTTGTGCATGTGACAATAAAACTTGAAACGTGAAACACACACACACATTTATATGCCTAATAATGTACATTTCACCACTGAATTGGGGTCCTTTTATGATATATTTAATTGTGGAAAGAATGCCAACTTGTATTGTGTGTGTCGTGTTTGTCTGAGTGTGTATACATGCTGTGGCCGGATTCGGCAGCTGTGTGGATAGGAAGCTGTGGCCAGCCATTTTCCGAGGTCAGGATTGGGTCAGCACCGTGCTTCAGCAGGATCTCCACACAGCCCTCATGCCCCTCCTGTGATGCAGTTAGTGGTGGTGTTGCATCGCCTGGTCACATTTGCACCTATAACGTATATAATTTATGCAACATACACATTTAAACAGCTAACATACTGTTACAGCTTTTGGTTTTTCCATTTATGTTTTGAGGTTGGACTTTTATCACGTATAGCACGTTAGGCGCACCAATTGGTGTCACCTCGTCAGTGGCGATTTTAGCATGTAAATCTCGGTGGGGCAAACTCCCCCAATTTTTTTTTAATGCATGCCAGCAAAGCCACTACACAACACAACACAACACATCAATTGCACTGTAACGGTGACAAATGGTGCACACAAACTGGCCCCCCGTGGGAAACGAACCCACAACCCTGGCGTTGCAAGCACCATGCTCTACCAACTGAGCTACAGGGGACTACAGCTAGGCTGAAACACCTGCATTTTGTGGCTGCCTTACTCAAGAATGCAAAAAATATACCATTTATTTTATGCGGCTTTATTAACTCAGAGATTGGAGCTGCCTTACTCAAGAAAGCAAAAAAGAGACCATGGCTTTATTAACTAAAGTTTTTATTTTTTTATTTTTACATTGCTTGCAAACTGATTCTTTTAATGAAGTCATAATTTCTCAATCAAAGTTTGTCGCCTACTGACAGATTTAGCCTATTGAATATCATTGTAGAATAAGCCTACGCATAAAATGCATCATCCAATTGCAACGTCTGCCTGCTGTATGCCCACACATATTGTCTCAAGAACATTGTCTGTTTTTAATACCTTCAAACACCAAGTTAGGCATACCTCCTTTTAAAATAGGTATAACACATATGATATACACTGCTCAAAAAAATAAAGGGAACACTAAAAGAACACATCCTAGATCTGAATGAATGAAATAATCTTATTAAACACTTTTTTCTTTACATAGTTGAATGTGCTGACAACAAAATCACACAGAAATTATCAATGGAAATCAAATTTATCAACCCATGGAGGTCTGGATTTGGAGTCACCCTCAAAATTAAAGTGGAAAACCACACTACAGGCTGATCCAACTTTGATGTAATGTCCTTAAAACAAGTCAAAATGAGGCTCAGTAGTGTGTGTGGCCTCCACGTGCCTGTATGACCTCCTTACAATGCCTGGGCATGCTCCTGATGAGGTGGCGGATGGTCTCCTGAGGGATCTCCTCCCAGACCTGGACTAAAGCATCCGGCAACTCCTGGACAGTCTGTGGTGCAACGTGGCGTTGGTGGATGGAGCGAGACATGATGTCCCAGATGTGCTCAATTGGATTCAGGTCTGGGGAACGTCCAGTCCATAGCATCAATGCCTTCCTCTTGCAGGAACTGCTGACACACTCCAGCCACAAGAGGTCTAGCATTGTCTTGCATTAGGAGGAACCCAGGGCCAACCGCACCAGCATATGGTCTCACAACGGGTCTGAGGATCTCATCTCGGTACCTAATGGCAGTCAGGCTACCTCTGGCGAGCACATGGAGGGCTGTGCGGCCCCCCAAAGAAATGCCACCCCACACCATGACTGACCCACCACCAAACCGGTCATGCTGGAGGATGTTGCAGGCAGCAGAACGTTCTCCACGGCGTCTCCAGACTCTGTCACGTGCTCAGTGTGAACCTGATTTAATCTGTGAAGAGCACAGGGCGCCAGTGGCGAATTTGCCAATCTTGGTGTTCTCTGGCAAATGCCAAATGTCCTGCACGGTGTTGGGCTGTAAGCACAACCCCCACCTGTGGACGTCGGGCCCTCATACCACCCTCATGGAGTCTGTTTCTGACCGTTTGAGCAGACACATGCACATTTGTGGCCTGCTGGAGGTCATTTTGCAGGGCTCTGGCAGTGCTCCTCCTGCTCCTCCTTGCACAAAGGCGGAGGTAGCAGTCCTGCTGCTGGGTTGTTGCCCTCCTACAGCCTCCTCCACGTCTCCTGATGTACTGGCCTGTCTCCTGGTAGCGCCTCCATGCTCTGGACACTACGCTGACAGACACAGCAAACCTTCTTGCCACAGCTCGCATTGATGTGCCATCCTGGATGAGCTGCACTACCTGAGCCACTTGTGTGGGTTGTAGACTCTGTCTCATGCTACCACTAGAGTGAAAGCACCGCCAGCATTCAAAAGTGACCGAAACATCAGCCAGGAAGCATAGGAACTGAGAAGTGGTCTGCGGTCACCACCTGCAAATCCAGTCCTTTATTGGGGGTGTCTTGCTAATTGCCTATAATTTTCACCTGTTGTCTATTCCATTTGCACAACAGCATGTGAAATGTATTGTCAATCAGTGTTGCTTACTAAGTTGATTTCACAGAAGTGTGATTGACTTGGAGTTATATTGTGTTGTTTAAGTGTTCCCTTTATTTTTTTGAGCAGTGTATATATATATTTTTAGCTAAACAGGTGGGGCCACTGCACCTCGTCAGCCAGTATGTGTTACACCTGTGCTTACTTGTCCATCTCGTTAGTCGGAAGGTGTTTCACCTGTGCTGGCCCAGGTGATATTTAAGATGGGGAGGGTGAACACTGTAAGTTGGCTCTCCCTATTTGATTTCTAGAAAAATATTCCTTTATCTGATTTTCCCTGTTTATGTTTTGCTCAACGTTTTGTTTTGCTTCCTGTTTTTAAGTTTGGTGTGGGTTTTTCTTTTGTATGTCTCTCCTTGTGCAAATGCAGTGAACGCTCATGGTGGGTGTCTTTTATGTCTCAGTTGTTGTTGCTAGTCAACTTTCAGTGGACACCCCCGAGAGCGTCTTTCAGAACCCCTCCTAAACCCACACCTGTTTTGTTTTGATTGTAGTCAGTTACTCTTTGTTAGTTCATTTTTGTTTTCTTCCTGGGGAACGTAACACATACAAAAATATTTTTCTAAAATTACACACACATAGCTGTGTTCCTGCTTCAATGAGGATCTGGAGACACTGCTGATTATTGTAATAGACACCCCGATCACATACACCCACCAGGATGACTATGACCCTGTGACCCTGTGACCCTGAGGAGAGAGCAGGAATAAGAGAGGGGAACTTTTTTTTGTGTGTGTGTCCATCTGTCTGTTTACCTTCAAAACAGCCTGATGAAGGCATGTTCACTTGTAGTCATTGTTTCTATTGTCTAATCTGGTGACCTCTGCCCCTTTCCGGATCAGCAACTCTACGATCTCTGTGTGTCCAGCATCTACACAGACAAGACCACCTAAGGAAATTTGTTGTAAAACTAATAAGACCCAACACATGTTTAAGTGCTTCTTTTATGTTTGTGCGCAAAATAGAAAACGCATGATTTTTTTGTTTGTATTATATTTTACCAGATCTAATGTGTTATATTCTCCTACATTAATTTCACATTTCCACAAACTTCAAAGTGTTTCCTTTCAAATGATACCAAGAAGATGCATATCATTGCTTCAGGTCCTGAGCTACAGGCAGTTCGATTTGGGTATGTCATTTTAGGCTAAAATAGAAAAAAAGGGTCCGATCCTTAAGAGGTTAAGTGCTTCTTTTATGTGTGTGCGTAGGTCTCTGTGTGTTACCTGCGAATACAGGGCAGAACATCTGGTTGAGGTCAGCCCCTTTTTCAAGGAAGAGTTGGACCAAGCCCAAGTGTCCGTACGACGCGGGTAGGAAGAGACAGAGATGGGCAGAGGGAAGAAAGGAGGGATCAGAGAGGTGCATGGGGATGAGACTGAGAACATTAGTGGAAGGAGTGTGAGTAGGAGGAGGATGAGGAGGAGGAGGAGGAGGAGAGGAGAGGAAAGGGTGCATCTCAAAGACTAACTTTAGTTTAGCCATAACGTTATTTCTCTGTAGCTAGAAGGAGCTGATAAATAAAAGCATCTCTGTCACACAAGGGCTAATCTTGAGTCAGATTAAATAAGGGCTTGTTCTGGCTAAGGTAACAGGTAGCTAGCAACTGGATTCTGACAGGACATTGGGCTGATCTCTGTATGGACGTTGGGCTGTTCCAATGTCGCGTCAAAGCTACTAGCTAGCTGTGTCATTCCTAGTATGTGGTGCCTTTTCTGTCCCCAGGAAACATCACTTCTTATTTAGTGTAAAATGTGAATTCCAAAAGGCTTTAATTATAAGGTCAGGTGTCCTTTACCGTAAAAACATTATAATATGGATTTTGAAAGAGAATGTTATGCAGTTTAAACACTTTATTTCAGTGAATGTAGATGTTTTTGCCATGTCCCTGGGTCTTATTCATCAACTTCCACGAGAAATATAAGATATAAAATAATACAATATTTAAAATTCTTTCTTCATTATTTTATAGTCCTAGTTAAATTCTTTCCATGATTATTGTATTTATTATTATATTTATTTAAGATTTTCTGTGTCCCTGATATCACTTTCAACCCTGTTAGATTGTTGTAATTCTCAATTTAAGAAAACAACCCCTTCCTACAATGACACCACATTCAGGAAGTGTCATCATTTCAAAGCTAAATAAATATGTTGTTAGTCTGTATGTCCCGCTCACACACTTCCACCCTGTTAGGTTAAATGATAGAGAAAATTTACCACATTTCAAAATATTAAAATATATTTGATAGAGAAGTTAAAATCCTGTTAAAGTGTTCACCATTATGCTAGCTCAATCTTGCCGATCTCACAGAGCTATGGCTAATTTTAGACTATACATTTCCACCCTGTTAGGTTCCACCCTGTTAGGATTATGCACCTAACAGGTTGGAAAATGCACCTAAAATAAATGTAAGTGCCTTAGCTTGACCACTATGTTTTTCTGAAAGTCAAACATGTAATTTTTCTGATAGAATTATAAACAAATGTTTGCACGACCGCATTTTGATTAGAAAGAGGTGGGGGTTAGCTATCAAATTTAGTCTCTCACGCTTGTAAACGTTGTAAAATGTTATATGAATGAACTAATACCATTTTGGAACAGTTTACCACAGTTTACTAGAAGTCTCTCCACCATTTATCAGCTGTGTGTGACTTGCAACATCAACAAAACACGTTATTGTATGGAACACTTTTAAATGTGCCTTTAGAGGCCATGCAATTCAATACTCATCTTTAAAACAAAAACAATTTAGGACAAAATAGTTCTGTAACATAGAGGCACAGAATACGTTAGAGGAAAAACTAAAAGAAATGGAGGAACTTATTCAAGAAAGATCAAGTGTAATATATTATCAAAATAAAGTGAACTGGGGCCTCCCGAGTGGCACAGCAGTCTAAGGCACTGTATCGCAGTGCTAGAGGCATCACTACAGACCCGGGTTTGATCCCGGGCTGTATCACAACCGGCCATGATCGGGAGTCCCATACGGCAGCGCACAATTGGCCCAGCGTCATCCGGGTTAGGGGAGGGTTTGGCCGGGGGTGCTTTTCTTGGCTTATCACGCCCTAGCGACTCCTTGTGGCAGGCTGGGCGCCTGCAGTTTGACCTCGGTCATCAGGTGAACGGTGTTTCCTCCGACACATTGGTGCCACTGGCTTCCGGGATAAGCGGGCGGGTGTTAAGAAGCGTGGTTTGGCGGGTCATGTTTCGGAGGATGCATGACTCGACCTTCGCCGTCCATTGGGGAGTTGCAGCGATGAGACAAGATAGAAATTGGGGAGAAAAAAGGGGGTGAAATACAAAAGAATAAAGGGAACTGGATGGAATATTGGGAAAAATGTACCAAATTTGTTTTTAATCTTCAACATAGAAATGCTACCAAAAATAATTTACAGAAACTTGTTACAAATGACAGAGTCATCCATGATTTACCAAATGCAATTTTGAAAGAGGAAGTAAAGTACTTTAAGCTTATGTTTTCATTTCAGTCTAGTCCATCTCCACTAACTGAAGTTAATTGTGAGGATTTTTTTATTCTATTAATAGTGGAAATTGAACAGCTGTACAGAAAGACTCATGTGAAGAACTAATTACAGAGGAGGAATTTCTAGATAAATATTTTTTGATGTACTCAAAGGTCCATTATTAACATGTTTTAACCACTCCTATAAAAAATGGTAGACTATCAGATACTCAGCAAGAAGGTCTGATTTCACTATTACTGAAACAGGACCCAGGTGGCAAATATAAAGATCCAGTCACCTAAAAAACTGGAGAACCCTTACACTTCAGTGTTGTGATGCCAAAATTCTAGCAAAATGTATAGCACTTAGAATTAAAAAGGTATTGTTGAATATTATTCATCCTAATCAGATAGGTTTTTTGCATGGGCGATACATTGGAGATAATATAAAACAAGTACTGGAAACAATAGAACCAGGCCTGGTATTCATAGCTGATTTTGAAAAGGCCTTTGATAAAGTACGACTAGAATTTATTTATAAATGCATGGACTATTTTTATTTAGGAGAATCTCTTATACAATGGGTTAAAGTTACAGTATGTATAGTAACCCCAGGTGTAAAAAAGTAAATAATGTCTACTTCTAAGAAAGTATTAAACTTTAAAGAGGAGTAAAACAAGGTTGTCCACTATCAGCATATGTGTTTATTATGGCCTTAGAAATGTTAGCTATTAAAATCAGATCCAACAGTAATATCAAGGGGCTAGAAATCCAGGGCTTAAAAACAAAGGAGTCATTGTACACTGACGACTCATGTTTTCTTTTAAATCCGCAATATGGATCCCTGCACAGCCTCATAGAGGATCTAGATAATTTCTCTAACCTCTCTGGATTACAACCAAACTATGATAAGTGTGCCATATTACTTATTGGATCGCTAAAAAATACAACTTTTACATTACCATGTAGTTTACCAATAAAATGGTCTGACGGTGAAGTGGACATACTCGATATTCATATCCCTAAATAAATTATCTCAATACAATACATTTTAATAGAAGGTTAGCCAAATTAGATAAGATTTTGATACCATGGAAAGGACAACACCTGTCTGTTTGTGGAAAAATTCACTGATTAATTATTTAGTCATATCCCAGTTTACCTATTTACTGATGGCCCTGCCTACACTGGACGACTCTGTTCAAAAATAGCCTTTTTCCATTTATTTAGATTACAACCTCTCATTTTCGGTTATTTGAAAATTAAATAATCTCCAAAATATTAATATTTTTAAAACAAGCCATAGAAAGCTGGTTGCAATTTCAGCTTAATCCCCCAGAAAATACCAGAAAAATACTACTTCAGTTGAATCCATCAGAAAAATAATAATTGATAAAAAAAAACATTATTTAGGGAATAAATGTTTAAAAATGGTATAATCTTTGTAAATAATATAATTTGTATTTATTAGGGATCCCCATTAGCTGCTGCAAAGGCTGCAGCTACTCTTCCTGGGGTCCAAACACATTAAGGCACTTACAACACACATAAAACTAAAGATAAAACAGTATATCATATAACATTATTACACCACTACACATCTACAATACAAAATGTATAAAACCACCATACAACAATATTACAGTGTATGTGTGTGTAGAGCGCATGTGCTAGCGTGTGTGTCCGTATGCACGTCTGTTCCTGTGTGTGTGTATCTCTTCCCAGTCCCTGCTGTTCCATAAGGTGTATTTTTATCAGTTTTTTAAATCTGATTCTATTGCTTGCATCAGTTGCCTGATGTGGAATGGAGTTCCATGTAGTCATAGCTCTATGTAGTACTGTTCTTGACTTGGGGGTTGTGAAGAAACCTCTGGTGGCATGTCTTGTGGGGTATGCATGGGTGTCCGAGCTGTGTGCTAGTAGTTTAAACAGGCACCTTGGTGCATTCAGCATGTCAACACTTCTTACAAAAAACAAGTAGTGATGAAGTCAATCCCTCCTCCACTTTGAGCCATGAGAGATTTACATGCATATTATTAATGTTAGCTCTCCGTCTACATTTAAGGGACAGCCGTGCTGCCCTGTTCTGAGCCAATTGTAATTTTCCGAGGTCCCTCTTTGTGGCACCTGACCACACGACTGAACATGTGCGACAAAACTAGGGCC
Organism: Coregonus clupeaformis; assembly: GCF_020615455.1. NCBI lineage: Eukaryota > Metazoa > Chordata > Actinopteri > Salmoniformes > Salmonidae > Coregonus > Coregonus clupeaformis. Next base: position 85,445,557 of record NC_059192.1, read on the forward strand.
TGTAGGACCTGCTTTGTTGATAGTGTTGTTAAGAAGGCAGAGAAGCTACTGTTGTATCAACATGTTTTGACCATGACAGTTTACAATCCAGGGTTACGCCAAGCAGTTTAGTCACCCCAACTTGCTCAATTTCCACATTATTCATTACAAGATTTAGTTGAGGTTTAGGGTTTAGTGAATGATTTGTCCCAAATACAATGCTTTTAGTTTTTTAAATATTTAGGACTAACTTATTCCTTGCCACCCACTCTGAAATTAACTGCAGCTCTTTGTTAAGTGCTCTGTCATAGCCGGCCGCGACCGGGAGACCCATGGGGCGGCGCACAATTGGCCCAGCGTCGTCCAGGGTAGGGGAGTGAATGGCCGGCAGGGATGTAGCTTGGTAGAGCATGGCATTTGCAACGCCAGGGTTGTGGGTTCGATTCCCATGGGGAGGGGGGGGCAGTATAAAAAAATAATAATGTATGCACTAACTGTAAGTCGCTCTGGATAAGAGCGTCTGCTAAAATGACTAAAATTTAAAAAATTTAAATGTAAGTGTTGCAGTGATTTCACTCACTGTAGTAGCTGACGTGTATAGTACTAAGTCATCCGCATACATAGACACACTGGCTTTACTCAAAGCCAGTGGCATGTCATTAGTAAAGCTTCAAAATAGTAAGGGGCCTAGACAGCTGCCCTGGGGAATTCCTGATTCTACTTGGATTATGTTGGAGAGGCTTCCATTCAAGGACACCCTCTATGTTCTGTTAGACAGGTCATTCTTTATCCACAATATAGCAGGGGCTGTAAAGCCATAGCACATACGACTATGATCGATGTCAAAAGTTGCACTAAAGTCTAACAAAACAGCTCCCACAATCTTTTTTGTCATGAATTTCTCTCAGCCAATCATCAGTCATTTGTGTAAGCGCCGTGCTTGTTGAATGTCCTTCCCTACATGCCACCAGTTTCTTGGCAATATTTTGCATGGAATAGCCTTCATTTCCCAGAACAAGAATAAACTGACGAGTTTCAGAAGAAAGTAATTTGTTTCTGGCCATTTTGAGCCTGTAATTGAACCCACAATTGCTGATCCTCCAGATACTCAACTAGTCTCAAGAAGGCCAGTTTTATTGCTTCTTTAATCAGCACAACAGTTTTTAGCTGTGCTAACATAATTGCAAAAGGGTTTTCTAATGATCAATTAGCCTTTTAAAATGATAAACTTGGATTAGCAAACACAACGTGCCATTGGAACACAGGACTGATGGTTGCTGATAATGGGCCTCTGTACGCCTATGTAGATATTCCATTAAAAATCAGCCGTTTCCAGCTTCAATAGCCATTTACAACATTAACAATGTCTACACTGTATTTCTGATCAATTTTATATTATTTTAATGGACAAAAAATGTGCTTTTCTTTCGAAAACAAGGACATTTCTAAGTGACCCCAAACTTTTGAATGGTAGTGTAGATATGAGGGATTGGAAATTATCCAAACAATTACATTGATAGAACTCACATTCTATCAGCAATATTAAAGCTGAATAAAAATATATAAATAAAACATCACATTGAGAAGCTTCCGTACACACTCGGTTTGCGTCCTCTTATTGGTCTGTAAGTCTGAACTCTGCCAGAAGGTGGGTGATGTGAACGAAGGATTCTTCATTGGCGACGGGAAGAAAGTCCAGCCAGGAATCATGTATTGGTTAATTTTCATTCCGGTGTTAACCCTTCAATTGAATGCCAGAAGTTTGATGACTAATGGGCAAGAGTTCAAACAGTTTATTGAGGAGTTACCAGCCAAACCTGATGTGATATGTCTCCAGGAGACATGGCTTAAACCTACTCTAGATTTTGTATTGCAAGGTTATGTTGCAGTCTGTGGAGATAGGGTGGCAGGGAGAGGAGGGGGTGTGATACCTTTATAAAGCGGGGGATCCCATATAGGCATGTGGGAGAGGGAGTTGAACAGGAGTATCTAGTGGTAGAGGTGTGGTTGGGAGGGGGGAATATGGTAATAGTGAACTTTTACAATCAGTGTAAGAGACTAGAGTTCTTGGTCTTTGGGAATGTAGAAGGTCAACATAGGAGACGGGTAATGTGGTGTGGGGATTTTAATGCTCGTAGTATGCTCTGTGGAGGGTTACGGACTGAAGTAAATGGACAAGTGTTGGAGGAACTACTGGATGAGAAAGGGCTTGTGAGTCTTAATGACGGCCGGGGAACCAGGATTGACCCAGTAACTGGAAATGAATCTGCTCTGGATCTTACTTTGATCTCAAGTTCAATGTCAGGCAGATATAGTTGGGAGGTTTTGGAGGAATCTACAGTGGGTAGTGATCACTATCCTGTCATGTGTACTGTAGGATTGAGGGAGGAAGAATCAGTAGGAAATGGATTGAGGAGGTGGATATTTGGGAAAGCGGAGTGGGGTCAGTTTCAGGAGTTGATCTCAATTCAGATAACAGTCAATGATGGAATAAGAGGAGCAATAGTAGGGGCCGCAAGGCAGGTGATTCCTATGGATACGGGGGGAGAAAGAGTAACGCAGTCCCCTGGTGGAGTGAAGAGTGTAGAGAAGCAGTGAAGAGTAGTAACAGGGCTTTCAGAATGTTGAAATGGTCCCATAATTACCTGCACCTTATTCAGTATAAACAAGCACAAGCAGTAGTAAGGAGGATCACTAGGACAGCTAAGAGGGAGTGTTGGCGCCGGTTCTGTGGAAACATAGGCAGGACCACTCCTGTGGGAGAGGTATGGGGGATGATTAAGAGGATGAGTGGGGTCACTTGTTGCAGTGAGAGATATGGAGAAGGCAGAGATGTTAGCCCAGGCATTTGTGAAGGTGCACAGCTCAAATAATCTGACAGAAGAGGGGCAGCGTGGGAGAGAGCAGGTCAGAGGAGAACATCTGGGGGTCCTGGATCAGAGAGAGAGATGGTGGGGGATACATTGAATGCACCTTTTACGTTGGCTGAGATGAAGAGCGCATTAGCTAAAGCTGGGGTAACATCTCCTGGGAAGGATGAGATGTGTTACATCATGATGGCTCATCTCATTGACACTGCAATGGGGAAAGTATTGGGCCTTTACAATAAGGTGTGGCAGGAAGGGAAACTGCCTGGAAGTTGGAAGCAGGTGGTAGTGGTGCCAATATGGAAACCTGGGAAAGACCATACTAGTACTTCAAGCTATAGGTCGATAGCGTTGACATCTCATGTATGTAAACTTATGGAAAGGATGATAATGGAAAGGCTGACGTACTTTCTGGAGAGTAGAGGACTAATGTCACCAGATCAAAGTGGGTTCAGGAAAGGCAGGGGAACGATGGATCCTGTACTGTGCCTTGAGTAAGTCATACGGAAGGCACAGGCAAATAAGGAGGTGGTGGTAGCCGTTTTCTTTGATGTAGAGAAGGCTTATGATATGATGTGGAAGGAAGGCCTACTTATCAAGCTGGATAACATGGGGGTTGGAGGACATCTCGATAAAAATCACGGATGCGTTGAGTAATGAGGCGTCAGTTAGAATAACAAGAAGTGTCTTCTTTATTTCTTTATCTTTGGGTGTCCGTGCAGCAGAGAAAGTGTGCTTTGTGCCCTTTAAAAAGCTATCCGAATGGAATGTGTAGTGTGTGGATCTTCAAAGCAGGGCGCCTATCTCTGGGGTGGCGCTGGAAGTTAATGCAGATTATATAACTGAAGAACTAGATGGAGTGGTTGGTGCATGTTACTGCTAGCTAGCTAGCTACCTAGCTAGGTGTAGCTTTTAGCCATGACCTCCGCTAGACTATTGTTTACCACTTACTTAGCTAGTCAGAGGTAACAAAGATACTTATTAAAAGGTTTCCCCTTTCATCTTTGGCTATGAAAGTTAGTCTATTAGAGTATTAATTTGAGACGCACCCTCTCTGTCTCCTAATCCCCTCCCTCCTAGGCTGCTCCCAGATTGTTTGTGCTCTTGCCAACTCCATTGCTGTCATTGTCAAGCCAGACATGCCATGTTTGACATGACAATGCATGACAAGGAGTTGAAATGATAGCACAAACAGATTCACTGGCACTCAGGCTACCCTCTTTTTTACCTATATTCTCAATCCTCATGCACCTCCTCTGATCAATCAATTTCAAATGTCATCCCTCTTCCCCTTTCTTCTCTGAGGAGGATGTTCTGTTTTTTATTTATTTATTTCACCTTTATTTAACCAGGTAAGCCAGTTGAGAACAAGTTCTCATTTACAACTGCGACCTGGCCAAGATAAAGCAAAGCAGTGCAATAAAAACAACAACACAGAGTTACATATGGGGTAAAACAAAACAAAGTCAAAAATACAACAGAAATAAATATTTATACAGTGTGTGCAAATGTAGCAAGTTATGGAGGTAAGGCAATAAATAGGCTATAGTGCAAAATAATTACAATTAGTATTAACACTGGAATGATAGATGTGCAAGAGATGATGTGCAAATAGAGATACTGGGGTACAAATGAGCAAAATAAATAACAATATAGGGATGAGGTAGTTGGGTGGGCTAATTTCAGATGGGCTGTGTACAGGTGCAGTGATCGGTAAGGTGCTCTGACAACTGATGCTTAAAGTTAGTGAGGGAGATAAGTGTCTCCAGCTTCAGATATTTTTGCAATTTGTTCCAGTCATTGGCAGCAGAGAACTGGAAGGAATGGCGGCCAAAGGAGGTGTTGGCTTTGGGGATGACCAGTGAGATATACCTGCTGGAGCGCATACTACGGGTGGGTGTTGCTATGGTGACCAATGAGCTAAGATAAGGCAGGGATTTGCCTAGCAGTGATTTATAGATGGCCTGGAGCCAGTGGGTTTGGCGACGAATATGTAGTGAGGACCAGACAACAAGAGCGTACAGGTCACAGTGGTGGGTAGTGTATGGGGCTTTGGAGACAAAACGGATGGCACTGTGATAGACTACATCCAATTTGCTGAGTAGAGTGTTGGAGGCTATTTTGTAAATGACATCGCCGAAGTCAAGGATCGGTAGGATAGTCTGTTTTACGAGGGCATGTTTGGCAGCATGAGTGAAGGAGGCTTTGTTGCGAAATAGGAAACCGATTCTAGATTTAACTTTGGATTGGAGATTCTTAATGTGAGTCTGGAAGGAGAGTTTACAGTCTAACCAGACACCTAGGTATTTGTAGTTGTCCACATACTCTAGGTCAGACCCGTCGAGAGTAGTGATTCTAGTCGGGTGGGCGGGTGCAAGCAGCGTTCGGTTGAAGAGCATGCATTTAGTTTTAACTAGTGTTTAAGAGCAGTTGGAGGCTACTGAAGGAGTGTTGTATGGCATTGAAGCTCGTTTGGAGGTTTGTTAACACAGTGTCCAATGAAGGGCCAGATGTATACAAAATGGTGTCGTCTGCGTAGAGGTGGATCTGAGAGTCACCAGCAGCAAGAGCGACGTCATTGATATACACAGAGAAAAGAGTCGGCCCAAGAATTGAACCCTGTGGCACCCCCATAGAGACTGCCATAGGTCCAGACAACAGGCCCTCCGATTTGACACATTGAACTCTATCAGAGAAGTAGTTGGTGAACCAGGCGAGGCAGTCATTTGAGAAACCAAGGCTATTTAGTCTGCCAATAAGAATGCGGTGGTTGACAGAGTCGAAAGCCTTGGCCAGGTCAATGAAAACGGCTGCACAGGACTGTCTATTATCGATCGCGGTTATGATATCGTTTAGGACCTTGAGCGTGGCTGAAGTGCACCCATGACCAGCTCGGAAACCGGATTGCATAGCGGAGAAGGTACGGTGGGATTCGAAATGGTCGGTGATCTGTTTGTTAACTTGGCTTTCAAAAACTTTTGAAAGGCAGGGCAGGATGGATATGGGTCTGTAACAGTTTGGATCTAGAGTGTCACCCCCTTTGAAGAGGGGGGATGACCGCGGCAGCTTTCCAATCTCTGGGGATCTCAGACGTTACGAAAGAGAGGTTGAACAGGCTAGTAATAGGGGTTGCGACAATTTCGGCGGCTAGTTTTAGAAAAGAAAGGGTCCAGATTGTCTAGCCCAGATGATTTGTAGGGGTCCAGATTTTGCAGCTCTTTCAGAACATCAGCTGTCTGGATTTGTGTGAAGGAGAAGCGGGGGGCATGGGCAAGTTGCAGCGGAGGGTGCAGAGCTGGTGGCCGGGGTAGTGGTAGCCAGGTGGAAAGCATGGCCAGCCGTAGCAAAATGCTTGTTGAAATTCTCGATTATTGTAGATTTATCGGTGGTGATAGTGTTTCCTAGCCTCAGTGCAGTGGGCAGCTGGGAGGAAGTGCTCTTATTTTCCATGGACTTTACAATGTCCCAAAACTTTTTGGAGTTAGTGCTACAGGATGCAAATTTCTGTTTGAAAAAGTTAGCCTTTGCTTTCCTAACTGCTTGTGTATATTGGTTCCTAACTTCCCTGAAAAGCTGCATATCGCGGGGGCTATTTGATGCTAATGCAGTACGCCACAGGATGTTTTTGTGCTGGTCAAGGGCAGTCAAGTCTGAGGAGAACCAGGGGCTATATCTGTTCTTAGTTCTGTATTTTTTGAATGGGGCATGTTTATTTAAGATTGAGAGGAAATTACTTTTAAAGAACAACCAGGCATCCTCTACTGACGGAATGAGATCTATATCCATCCAGGATACCTGGGCCAGGTCAATTAGGAAGGCCTGCTCGCTGAAGTGTTTTTGGGAGCGTTTGACAGTGATGAGGGGTGGTCGTTTGACCGCGGACCCGTTACGGACGCAGGCAATAAGGCAGTGATCACTGAGATCCTGGTTGAAGACAGCGGAGGTGTATTTAGAGGGTAAGTTAGTCAGGATGATATCTATGAGGGTACCCATGTTTACGGATTTAGGGTTGTACCTGGTAGGTTCGTTGATAATTTGTGTGAGATTGAGGGCATCTAGTTTAGATTGTAGGATGGCCGGGGTGTTAAGCATATCCCAATTTAGGTCACCAAGCAGTACAAACTCTGAGGATAGATGGGGGGCAATCAATTCACATATGGTGTCCAGGGCACAGCTGGGGGGCTGAGGGGGGGTCTGTAGCAAGCGGCAACAGTGAGATATTTATTTCTGGAAAGGTGGATTTTTAGAAGTAGAAGCTCAAACTGTTTGGGCACAGACCTGGATAGTATGATTGAGCTCTGCAGGCTATCTCTACAGTAGATTGCAACTCCACCCCCTTTGGCAGTTCTGTCTAGACGGAAAATGTTATAGTTGGGGATGGAAATTTCAGAATTTTTGGTGGCCTTCCTAAGCCAGGATTCAGACACTGCTAGAACATCAGGGTTGGCGGAGTGTGCTAACGCAGTGAATAACTCAAACTTAGGAAGGAGGCTTCTGATATTTACGTGCAGAAAACCAAGGCTTTTACGGTTACAGAAGTCAACAAATGATAGCTCCTGGGGAGTAGGAGTGATACTGGGGGCTGCAGAGCCTGGGTTAGCCTCTACATCACCAGAGGAACAGAGGAGGACTAGAATAAGGATACGACTAAAGGCTTTAAGAACTGGTCTTCTAGTGCGTTGGGTACATAGAATAAAGGGGGCAGTTCTCCGGGCGTTGTAGAAAAGATAGAGGGCATTATGTACAGAAAAGGATATGGAAGGATATGAGTTCAGTTGAGGTAAACCTAAGCGTTGGGTAACAATGAAAGAGATAGCATCACTGGAGGCACCGATTGAGCCGGTCTCGGCGTGTATGGGGGGTGGAACAAAGGAACTATTTGAGGCAGTTTGAGAGGGACTAGGGGTTCTACAGTGAAATTGTATAATAAGAACTAACCCAAACAGCAATAGGCAAGGCATATTGACAAGGGAGAGAGGCATAAAGCAATCACAGGTGTTATTAGAGAGAGCTAAGACAACAACTGGTAAGAGCGATAAAGTTTGGGCTGAGGCTAAAGAGAATAAACAGGACAGGGTACCGTGTAAAGGAACAGTCCAGCAGGCATCAGCTGTGCAGCTGAGTGATCATAAGGTCCAGTGAACAGCAATATGTGAGTCCGAGAGCAGTTCAAATTGGTGCATCAGCACAGCTAGCAGGGAGCACAGTTGTAGTTTGCGTGTGCTAGCGGGCCGGGGCTAGCAGATGGATCTTCGTGGTCGTCGCAACGGGAAGCCTGTTGAAACCACATCAGACGATTTCGTCGGCAAACCAGTCGTGTTGGATCGGCGGGGCTCAGTGTCAATACTAGGAGGTCCCGTCCGGTTGACAGAGAGGTAGATAGCCGGGAGATGGGCCTGAGGCTAGCTCAAGGCTAACTGGTGCTTGCTATAGGGCAATGGTAATTAGCCAACAACAGGTTGCAGCTAGCTAGCTGGTTGCGATGATCCAGCGCTAGGGTCCAGTGATTCCGGCAGAAAGTCCGATAAGCTCTGGGTCGATAGCACGCTGTGCAGACTGGCCGACGAATTGTCCAGGCTAGAGCTAGAGCTGGCTGGTGGATAGTGTAGGCCACGGACAATGGTGAAGACGCTAACGGTGACTAATAGCAAGTAGCCATTCAGTTGCAGCTACACTAGTTTCAGCTTAAGGTTCTTGATGAAAGTTATAAAGAAATAATAGAATCCTTTCCACGTTGGGTGAGGCGGGTTGCAGGAAAGTATATTTAGTTAAAGAATGAAAAGTAAAAATTGAGAAATATATACAAAATAGACACAAAAAAAAGAAACAGGATATTTACACTAGGACAATGAATAAAACCGTGACCGCACTGCTACGCCATCTTGGATCATAATGTCAAGAGCCTTACAGTGACACACCGTCCAGGATGGCAGCACGTGAGGGCAACGCCAGGCATCTGCGGTTACTGATCCGGCAACACTGAATGCGTGTGTGAGCTACTCGCTGCTGCCTGTAAGGTTTCTGTTGGAGATATTCCCACATCTTTCTGTCTTCCCATATGTTCTTCTCAGTGGAGGCTGGTGGGAGGAGCTATAGGAGGACAGGCTCTGTCACGCCCTGACTTATGGGACTCTAGTATGTTGAGTCAGGGTGTGGAGTTCTATGTTGTATTTTCTATGTTCTCGTTCTAGGTGTTGTATGTCTATGTTTGGCCGGGTGTGATTCCCAATCAGAGACAGCTGTCGCTCGTTGTTTCTGATTGGGGATCATACTTAGGCAGCCTGTTTGAATCATTAGTTGTGGGATCTTGTTCCGTGTAGAGGCTTGTGTTCTGTTCAGCCTGTGGACTTCACGTTACGTTGTTTTGTTTGTGTGTTTATCTTTTGAATAAACATGTACGTATTTCACGCTGCGCCTTGGTCTGACCCGTCCTTCAACGAACGTGACAGGCTCATTGTAATGTTTCTAATGGAATGAATGGAACGGAGTCAAACATGTGGTTTCCATATGTTTGATGTGTTTGATACCGTTCCATTTATTCCATTCCAGCCATTACAATGAGCCAGTCCTGCTATAGCTCCTCCCACCAGCCTCCTCTGGTTCTTGTAGACTTTTCTATCTGTTCTTACCCAGTAAGCAAAATTACATTGAAAATAAGTCTTTTAGATGTAATTTCCAGACGTTGACATCACATTCACTTACACAAATAAGTACACATTTGGTCAGTGTGAACCAGATACAAATCTGAACAAATCATAGACGTTTAGGCTATGTTTCACAAGTTTGAACATCACAGTACAGAAAGGCACAGTTTAGTACAGTAGAACACAGAAGAGTAGAGTACTGTACGTAACAGTACAGTAGAGTTTTATTTAGTACAGTACAGTACAGTATATTACGGAACAGTACAGTATAGTTTAATTCATTAGAGTAGAGTACAGTAGAGTACAGTAAAGTACAATACAGTAGAGTACAGTACAGTATAGTTGAATTTAGTAGAGTACAGTATGGTACAGTACAGTAGAACAGAGTACAGTTTTGTTCAGGAGAGTAGAGTACAGTTTATTTCAGTAGAGTACAGTTTAGTGAAGTAGGGTACATACAGTACACTATACTTTACTTTTCTTTACTTTACTGCACTCTACTGTACTCTACTTTTCTTTACTGTAGTGTGTACTGTACTGTAATGTACTGTACTCTACTGTACTGTATTGTGCTGTACTGTGCTGTCCAAACTTGTGAAACATAGATGTCTATGATTGGTTCAGATCTGAACATAGAAGTCTATAATGACTTCTATGTTTGGGCCAAATATAGACCTGTCTGGACCGGACGTCTGTGGACATCTATGATTCGTTGAAAAATCTACGTCTGTGGAAGTTGAAATCAAGGCTGGTCCGGACCGCACCAAAAAAGTAAGGCCGGTCCGGACACACACACACACACACACAGCAGTGGAGGCTGATGAGGGGAGGATGGCTCATAATAATGGCTGGAATGGAGCAAATGGAATGGGATCAAACACATGGAAACTGTGTGTTTAATGTATTTCATACCATTCCACCTATTCTGCTCCAGACATTACCAAGAGCCCGTCCTCCCCAATTAAGGTGCCACCAACCTGCTGTGACACACACACACACTCACACCTTGTTTTGTTTGCCTAACAGTTCCATGGCTCTGTTCTGTTGTGTAAATAAATTGTACATAGGACAAGAGCGGTATCTCGTGGTAATACAATAGTACTGCTGAATATAATTGTTTTATTCCCTGGTGTCATTTCATTCACTTTACCTACTCAGTTGATGAGGGAGTGATCTGCAGTGCTTACATACAGTAACAAACATGATCAAGATTAAATAGATTATATAAATAAAAGGTTATGCCATCATCTCACATCACGCCTTTAGGAATGTATTTTTGTCATCTCACTTGATTGTGTCTTGACTGACATGTTCTCGCGACCCATGAAAAGTCCACGTCAGAACCAAGATTGCCGAGTCTCAGTTTGTCAGTAGTGCACTTAACTTGCACACACACAAACACACAAACACACACACACACACACACACACACACACACACACACACACACACACACACACACACACACACACACTTTACAGTACCAGTCAAAAGTTTGGACACACCTACTCATTCAAGGGTTTTTCTATATTTTTGCTATTTTCTACATTGTAAAACTATGAAATAACACATATGGAATCATGTAATAACCAAAAAAGTGTTAAACAAATCAAAATATATTTTAGATGTTAGATTCTTCAAAGTAGCCACCCTTTGCCTTGATGACAACTTTGCACACTCTTGGCATTCTCTCCACCAGCTTCATGAGGAATGCTTTTCCAACAGTCTTGAAGGAGTTCCCACATATGCTTAGCACTTATTGGCTGCTTTTCCTTCACTCTGCGGTCTGACTCATCCCAAACCATCTCAATTGGGTTGAGGTCGGGTGATTGTGCAGGCCAGGTCATCTGATGCAGCACTCCATCACTCTCCTTCTTGGTCAAATAGCCCTTACACAGCCTGGAGGTGTGTTTTGGGTCATTGTCCTGTTGAAAAACAAATGATAGTCCCACTAAGCGCAAACCAGATGGGATGGCGTATCGCTGCAGAATGCTGTGGTAGCCATGCTGGTTAAGTGTGCCTTGAATTCTAAATAAATCACAGACAGTGTCACCAGCAAAGCACCCCCACACCATCACACCTCTTCCTCCATGCTTCACGGTGGGAACCACACATGCAGAGATCATCCATTCACCTACTCTGCATCTCAAAAAGACACGTTAGTTGGAACCAAAAATCTCCAAATTGGACTCATCAGACCAAAGGACAGATTTCCACTGGTCTAATGTCCATTGCTTGTGTTTCTTTGCCCAAGCAAGTCTTTTCTTCTTATTGGTGTCCTTTAGTCGTGGTTTCTTTGCAGCAATTCGACCACGAAGGCCTGATTCACGCAGTCTCCTCTGAACAGTTGATGTTGAGATGTGTCTGTTACTTGAACTCTGTGAAGCATTTATTTGGGCTGCAATCTGAGGGGCAGTTAACTCTAATGAACTTATCCTCTGCAGCAGAGGTAACTCTGGGTCTTCCATTCCTGTGGCGGTCCTCATGAGAGCCAGTCTCATCATAGTGCTTGATGGTTTTTACGACTGCACTTGAAGAAACTTTCAAAGTTCTTGAAATGTTCCTTATTGACTGAACTTCATGTCTTAAAGTAATGATGGACTGTCGTTTCTCTTTGCTTATTTGAGCTGTTTTTGCCATAATATGGACTTGGTATTTTACCAAATAGGGCTATCTTCTGTATACCACCCCTACCTTGTCACAACACAACTGATTGGCTCAAACGCATTAAGAAGGAAAGAAATTCCGCAAATTAACTTTTAACAAGGCACACCTGTTGATCGAAATATATTCCAGATGACTACCTCATGAAGCTGGTTGAGAGAATGCCAAGAGTGTGCAAAGCTGTCATCAAGGCAAATGGTGGCTACTTTGAAGAATCTTAAATATAAAATATAAAATATATTTTGATTTGTTTATTAACACTTTTCTGGATACTACATGATTCCATATGTGTTATTTCATAGTTTTGATGTCTTCACTATTATTCTACAATGTAGAAAATAGTAAAAATAAAGAAAAACTCTTGAATGAGTAGGTGTGTCCAAACTTTTGACTGGTACTGTATATATACATATTTAAGTATGGCTAACCCTTGTTTAGGCTCCCAGGCTCTAGCCATGTCCCTTACGTTTCCAGTTGTTCTTTACTCTGGTACTTAATGAATCCACATTGTTCATAATAATAACCATAATAACCAACTGATCTAAACATTGTGTTGGTAGATCTCAGGAGCCATAGAGAACAGCCCAGTGTGAAAGAGTTATAGGAACCTGCTAATCCAATCTTAATCTACAGTAAACAGACCAATATAGGTGGTAGGTGTGTGTGTGTCAGAGAGTTAGTAGGGCCTTGGGGATTCAGGGAATGTTTTTGCCACTCAACACCAGTATAATAATAATAATAATAATAATATGCCATTTAGCAGACGCTTTTATCCAAAGCGACTTACAGTCATGCGTGCATACATTTTCGTGAAGTCCCGGGGATCGAACCCACTACCTTGGCGTTACAAGCGCCGTGCTCTACCAGCTGAGCTACAGAGGACCACAGTATCAAAGCCATGTGTGTCAACTAGCCTACCATAAAACAGTGTTGGTGACAACAGCAGCTGTCTAGATACACCGCTCGTAACAAAGTCCTGTTTTAAATTACAAAACAAAAGAATGTAGTGTAATCGAGTTATGAAATGATTGTATTTCAAAATACAATCTATTTTTGGGCTTATTTGTGGTCTATTTGTTATGTTCTGGCCATCCGACCATTCACTCCGACAAAAACCGTCCCACGGCTGAAGCTAGTTGTTCTGGTCTCTGGGTCTGTCCCAAATGGCACCTTATTTCCTATATAGTGCACTACTTTTGACCAGCGCACTATGGGGCAGCAATCTGTCCATCATTCATCTCTTCAATCTTTAGAATGGAATGAGTTGATTGACATAAATCACTGAGCCTTTAGAGCTCCCTCCATTAAGGGATTCAGTCTGTCATCACGACAAGGAGCTAGTTACAGATATGTGTGTGTGTGTGTGTGTGTGTGTGTGTGTGTGTGTGGTGTGTGTGTGTGTCTAAGTCTAAGGTAAGTGAGTGAAGTTAGGATTTCCATCAAACAGGAGACAGCTCATGATGTTGTTGTGAGTGTGACAACTCTAACTTCATTTGCACGTAAGCAGAAAGGCATGGTTTTAGTAGTTTGATATGTAAGCATAATTTTAAGACCTCTATACCTACAGTATAATTAGTATACATGTAGCAGCACGAGCGGTATTGTTCACTGACAACGTCTTGACTATTTTGGCTTCTTTCCAAGTCAAAAGTTAAAATGTCAATCCTGTTGAAATCCTTCTCACATCACACTATTATTATTACCACAGTGCTTAATCAAACATTTTGTGGCCTCAAACTGTAAAACATTTCCTGTCAAATTTCCTGTAACTTACTAGCAGCAATTGGCCAGTAAGTTACTGTAATTTATTTTAGAGTACAGCTACTGTAATCCATTTTACGGTAATCAATTTTACGGTACCTAATGCTGAGCAATTAGTGTTTTTTGAAATCGGTTCGGTTTCAGTTAGATGATAAAAGATAATCACGGTTTTCGATCTCAATTTTTACATGAAATGCGCTATGCATTATGTGGGTAGAATGCTGTAACAACACAGAGTAAAACAATTAATAAAAGTATCATAATGGGAGTGACTTCCCATTACTGCTTATCATCTTATTAAGCGTCATTTATTCACATTACTTTAATAAAACATTTCAGTTGTTGTGTATATTACATTTGTTTTATTTGATGACTTTATTATTTAATTCCAAGTCATCATCTCATCTCTATAGAGCTGCTGCCTATACTGTCGGACAAAATCACAATTTTAGTAGTTCTTCAAAGTAAATAAGGCATACTTTTATGACTGCTGAATACCAACTATCAATCACTTAGATCATGTATTTTCAGATAGAGTTACCTTGCGAAGCAACTCCCTATTGATCAGGCATTCTTCTGTCTCTCTCCGCGTTTGCCCAGACCGGACAAGTAGGCGTGCAATGGATTATGGTCATTGTAATTAGTTTAGCGCAGAAAAGGTGGTAATTATTTAGAATATTGGCTTGTTGAAAACTACAACTCTCTACTACATTGCACAGTTCGGGCTTGATCTGATTTTTCTCTAGAGAAACTGCGCATTGGGCTCACAGAAAAAAAAAAAGGAACGAAATGGAATTCAAATAATTGAACCGACGTCAAATAATTGAACCGACGTCAAATAATTGAACCGATGTCGATCAGTTAGTTGTTAAAAATCGGAAAATAACCAAAATATCTGTTAATGTTCAGCACTAATGGTACCAAACATGTTACTGTAATCTAATGTACAGTATATTACTGGAATTACCGACCCAGCGACATATTACCCAGTGTTCTTTGCAATTTTTCGTTTTTAGATTTACATTTTGGCCATTTAGCGGGCGCTCTTGTACTTAGCAACTTACAGTGCATTCAACCAAGGTTGATAAAAAAAACACATATCACAGTCATAGCAAGTGAATAAGTTTCTGTAACCGTTACTGAAAATGTTGCAGTTAAGGATACATTGGCCTTCAAAATAATTGTAATTACAAGAATATATCTTATGATGTATCTCTGACTAGTGCCAATCCAATCCTGAGATATTAATGGTAATTTGAGGCCAGAGCAAAGAAACACAGAACAGTGAAAGTGACCATAAAGCTCTAACAAAATCATTTCTACAGTATTTTACTGTAAGTACTAAGTATTTCAGCAAGCAGGTTGGCTGTAGTCATTTGTATATTACAGCATATTAATGAATAGTACATATTTTATATCGCTTGCACTTCTAGAGGCCTAAACAAAGGCTTCCAAACTGCCCGTAATCACAGGGCAAAACAGATCAAATGGACATGGGTCAACCATTAAAAAGTTTAAGACCCACTACCACTCCGATCTGTTCCCTATATACATTTAATTGTTAGGAAACTACTACCACATATCACTTAAAATGGTACAGGAATCTCACTAACAGGTGCAACAAATAGAGCCTCTTACAAGACACGCCTCAAAATATGAAAATGAATGAGAAACAACAATCCCATGCACCCACTAGCGTTCAAAATCGTTTTGGTTCTCCAAAAAATGTGGTATGGTACTGTATTCTGAATTATATTAAATTACTTGTAGCAAATAGCCAGTAAGTTACTGTTTAGTTTCAGGAAAGGTTCTATAGAATTACTAAAATACAGTATATTACCATATTCTGTGGGGGTACAGGATTCTCACTCACGGATGCAACAAATATAGCCTCAAATATGTTAAAGAGGCAGAGACTCCCCGCCTACAACATTTTCCCACAATGGACCATCATTAATACTGTAAAACACATTTACGGTATTTTACTGTGCAGTCTACATTGTATTACTCTTGAAATCACAAGAAGTTCTTACAGTGTGCTGTAAAACAAATGTACAGTATTTTACTGTGCATTCTACGGTAATCTACTGTATTCAGTTTATACAGTATCATACTGTTGATTAAAACAGTAAGTTACTGATAAAATTACAATAACAGCTAACAGTGCAGGTTAAAGTTGGATTACCTAAACATGTACTTTACATATGTCAAACAATTGAACTACAACAGATGATTCTTAACAAAATGCTGGGAGAACAATTTGTTTCATTTGTCCAGACAATCTGTTAAATCTTGTTTCAGCTTCTCTCTCCCTCCCTCCTCTGGGTCCATTCATTGCTCTCTCTCCTTGTATTTGCCCTTTATCTCTCTCCATCTCTTTTCTCTCTCTAGTCTCCTCAAGTTGCTCTCTCTCCTTGTATCTGCCCTTTCTCGTTTTGTTGTTATTTTTCTTTCATCCCTAATGGTCACAATCTGTGCTCCTCCCCTTATTCTTCCAACCCTCCCTCTCTTCCTCCCTTCCTCTCTCCACTCGACTTGTTTTGAAGACCTAGTCTCTCTGCAGGCAGCAGACAGGCAGCAGTGTTCAGTGTTAGGGGTGAGTTGGAGGAGGATGACACACACACACTGACTGATTGCAGGGATCTGAGGAAGACTAACTGGGATAAAACCAACATAAACTAAGGCTGACGGTGGGATAAACGTGGGCTAAACCAGGCTAAACCAGGATAAAACCAAGACAAAGAACCAAGCAGGATCTTTTCCATATAGCCTTGTGGATCCATAACCTTAGAAGCGGTAAGTGTTGTCGTATTATCTAGAACGCTCATTTTGTTTAATTGAATCTTAATGTCAGGAATAACGTGTAGATATCTATTAAATTTGAATAACACATGCTCAGATCCAGTTTCTATAGTTTTTGCCACTGGACACTGTCCCTTATGAAATGTGTTAACAAAGCCTGTCCTAACAGACACACACACAGCTTCTGTGGAGCTGTGACACGCTGTTCCCAGATGTCGTACTAAAATGCCCTCTTCCCCAATGTCACAGGAATACATCTCTCTGAGGCTTTACAGCGGCTGCAGGGTCAGTGGTAAGAGTTAACCACTCTTACACTCAGCAAAGGGTTTCACTAAGCAAAGTGTTGAATGTTTTGTTTGGAAAGCAGAAACTGTCACCATGAACTGAGTAAGTACTGTAGTGGTGTCATCTAGTCTATATTCAGTTCTGGGACTGCACTGCATTTGAGATAAATCATGAATCATTTCAGCACCTCACTGAACTGCGCTAGCTGACAGTCGTTGGATACTTGTCGATAATTGCTGTGTTTGTTTTGTTCTGAGATGAATGCATGGTTTTTACCTCACCCTGTCTCCCGTGACAGTGTAGTCAGATACGTAAATACTTGCCTTGGTCCCAAGTGCACTATATAGGGAATAGGGTGCCATTTGGGACGCATCCCTTGTCTCTCTGTTAGACAGTAACAATGGTGATAGTATAAAGACAGTGATATAATCAGAGAGCAGAAGTAGAGCTGGTTTGAGAGGGATAGGCATCTGAGTGTCCTGAAGAGGCAAAGAAGTAAAATGTGAAATGAATGTGGGACAGGAATTCTTTGGGCATACCATCACAAAGCCTGCAGGCTGCAGCTCAACTTACTGCTTCTACACTGCTCATGTCCTGCCTTGGGAGGACAGAGAGAAAGAGAGAGGGAGTGTCAGAGAATACAGAAAGCAATCTAAACGTCATACCTTACATAACAAAACGATGTTCTTCTACAGTAGTTCACAAACCAAAAGTATTGCTGCAGTCAAAAGGCACTTCACTTGTTCAATTCTTGACTGCATACTCTACACTGTTTTTATAATTATATCAGTAACTTACTGTTTTAATCAACAGTATGATACTGTATAAACTGAAAACAATAGATTACTGTAGAATGCACAGTAAAATACTGCACATTTGTTTTACAGCACTGTAAGACCTTTCTGTAATTTCAACAGTAGTACACTGTAGAATGTACTGTAAAATACCGTAAATGTGTTTTACAGTATTCATTAGGGTGCATTGTGGAACATTTTTGTGGGAGGGGAAAGTCTCTGGCTCATTAACATATTTTAAGGCGAGCCTTGTAAGAGGCTATATTTGTTGCACCCATGAGAAAGAATGCTGTAACATCCCGTGGGGTTCGTGCTGATTGAATGGAGATTGTGACAGCCGGTTAAATGGCGTCCCTTGAGAAGGCAAGAATAAGATCTATGTCAGGAGAAGTGCAGTATCATCATAAGGAGACATATACTTGGAATACGGAGGAGGAATGGAGGGAAAAAGAGAGGCAGAGGAGGTCTAAGAGAGAGAGGGAGGAAGAGGGTGGTATTGAGTCAGTTAAAAATGGCAGAAAAAAGGGAGATGGTTAGTTAAAGAAGAATGGTAGAAAGTATAAATCAAATCAAATCAAATTGTATTTGCCACATGCGCCGAATACAACATGTGTAGCCATTACAGTGAAATGCTTACTTACAAGCCCTTAACCAACAATGCATTAAAAAATTATAATAAATAAAAGCAGTAAAATAAAATAACAGTAGGGAGGCTATATACAGGGGGGTACCGGCTAGTCGAGGTAATTGAGGTAATATGTACATGTGGTTAGAGTTAAAGTGACTATGCATGGTATAGAGGTCCTGGATGGCAGGAAGCTTGGCCCCAGTAATGTACTGGGCCGTACGCACTACCCTCTGTAGTGCCTTGCGGTCAGAGGCCGAGCAGTTGCCATACCAGGCGGTGATACAACCAGTCAGGATGCTCTCGATGGTGCAGCTATATAACTTTTTGAGGATCTGAGGACCCATGCCAAATCTTTTCAGTCTCCCGAGGGGGAATAGGCTTTGTCTTGCCCTCTTCACGACTGTCTTGGTGCGTTGGTGATGTGGACACCAAGGAATTTAAGCTCTCAACCTGTTCCACTACAGCCCTGTCGATGAGAATGGGGGCGTGCACAGTCCTCTTTTTTTTTCCTGTAGTCCACAATCATCTCCTTTGTCTTGATCACATTGAGGGAGAGGTTGTTATCCTGGCACCACATGGCCAGGTCTCTGACCTCCTCCCTATAGGCTGTCTCATTGTTGTCGGTGATCAGGCCTACCACTGTTGTGTCGTCAGCAAACTTAATGATGGTGTTGGAGTCGTGCCTGGCCATGCAGTCATGGGTGAACAGGGAGTACAGGAGGGGACTGAGCACGCACCACTGAAGGGCCCCCGTGTTGAGGATCAGCGTGGCAGATGTGTTGTTACCTACCCTTACCACCTGGGGTGGCCCGTCAGGAAGTCCAGGATCCAGTTGCAGAGGGAGGTGTTTAGTCCCAGGATCCTTAGCTTAGTGATGAGCTTTGAGGGCACTATAGTGTTGAACGCTGAGCTGTAGACAATGAACAGCATTCTCACGTAGGTGTTCCTTTTGTCCAGGTGGGAAAGGGCAGTGTGGAGTGCAATAGAGATTGCATCATCTGTGGATGTGTTGGGGCGGTATGCAAATTGGAGTGGGTCTAGGGTTTCTGGGATAATGGTGTTGATGTGAGCCATGACCAGCCTTTCAGAGTGAGCTGAAGATAGGAGGAGTGGTGAAGTTCTTGGAGCCAGAGGTTTGCACCGAGGGTCAGGATAAAGATGAGTCTGTGACAGTAGGAGTGAAGTTTTTTGGAAAAAGTGGAACCTTGTCTTTTGGCTGATCCATTTGTGGTTTCAGGGTGGGTGAAAACAGAGTAGGGTGCTGTGGAATCGGTGAGGGTAACCAGAAGTGGTCTTGTGATAATTGTTTATGTTTCTGCTCATCAGAGGGTGCACGCGCTCCGCGTTAAACGAATGGGGGCAAGATATGTGAATTGTTTTGCGCTCAAGAAAAGGGCGCCATTGAATGGAGTGATTACTGGGGTAGCAGTACATTTAAAAGTTGACCAACTGAAGGGGAAGATTCCTGGTGTTTGTGATGCTCGTCGTTTGGTGCGACGCAGACAGGGTGGCGTGAGTGGTGAAACAGAAGAGTCATTGTCTGTTCTTTTGAGTTTTGATGTTGTCTTTGCCCAACAAAGTGATGTTAGGATATATAAGTTATCCTGAACGAGCTTTTGTGCTGAATACATTACGTTGTTATAGGTGTCAAGCTTATGGGCATGTGGCAGCAGTGTGTAGGATGGAGGTTCCTAGGTGTGAGAAGTGTGCAGAAGGGCATGAGACAAAGGAATGTATAGCATTGGGGAAAGTAGTGGTATGTGTTAATTGTAGGGGTGCCCATGGGGCTGGGGATCAGAAATGTCCCGTGCGAGAGAGGCAGGTTGAGGTTTCCAGGGTGAGAGTAGTGCAGAAGTTGTCATATGCTGAGGCAGTGAAGAAAGTAGAGGAAGATGGGTCAAGGGGGAGGGATCCTGAGAGGTGTGGTGTGAGTAGTAGATCTGTACCAGTACAGAGGGATAGGCCAACAAGTGATATATGTTTCAGTAAGATTGGATTTTTAGCATTTAAAGCAATGGTTATCAACTGTACTGCAGGGATGGAACGTAAGTTGCAGAAAATTGAGGTTGTGGTGGCAGCTGCAGAGAGGTATTTGGGTGTGCGAGACTTGACATCAGAAGAGTTTAAAACAAATTGTGAGTGTAGTGTTAGATGATATTGTATTTGTTTATTTATTAATTTTTTCAAGCAAAGTATAAGGGAGTTGTACTCCGGTCTAGTAGGTAGCGGTAATGCAACATTTATTGGATGCCAACCTCTGTTAAACCTCATCGAAGAAGAAGAAGAATGCTGTACCCG